>NW_005842742.1:700350-753057 GCF_000455745.1 Alligator sinensis
CTGGCATGCTGGCACTCTGGCACCTTCCAAGGTAGGCATTGTGGGGTTTTTTCAGCACTCTGGCCAAAAAAACATTGCCTACCCCAGGATAGGGTCTTCTCCCCCTAGGCCCCCTGGGAGTTCCACAGGACCCTCCCCAGTGTGCATCTGGGCTCTCCTCCCCTCCAACCCCAGAGAGCGGAGGGTGTTTGGGGCCTTCCCCCTTGCCCAGTGCCTCCAGGACCCCTTGCCCAGGGGTGCCTCCCCTGTGGGACCCGAGTTCCCGGTAACTCACAGTCCTTCCTCTGGGGGCTGTCGATCTGACCTCTGGGTCCCCGCACCATCTCAGGCCTCCTGGAGCTGTCAGCCTCTAGTTGAGGGTCCTTTCCTCTGGGCCCTGTGCCCCGTGTTGAGCACCCAGGGAGCTCCTATGGGAGCTGAGCCCTCACTGGCTCCAATTCCCCAGCCTCACACCAGGGGTCTGGCTGTGCCAGGCTGCCAACTAACAGCCCCCATGCCCACTATACTAAGTATAATGGGCATGACTTTCAGGTTGGGATTATGGCTAGAAATTCTGCTTGGACCACCCATCAGAATAGCTCTGTGCCAACGGGGGACTGTCCTGGACATCTGTGACCAGAGACTTGCCCGGCCCAAAGTGCAGTTTGGCTGTGCCAGGCTGCCAACAGACAGCGCCCCAGCCACTGAGCTAAGTGTATGGATCCGAATAAGGAACTGGATTTTGGGCTGGGATTATACCCAGAAATCCTTCTTGAATCACCCCAGACCACACCTCTGTGGCACTGGGGGACTCTCCTGGACAGCTCTGAACAGAGACTTGCCTGGCCCAAAATGTGCCAGGGTGCCAGCTAACAGCACCCCAGTCACTGTGCTAAATTAACGGGCCTGAATAAGGAATTGGATTTTGGGCTGGGATTATACCCAGAAATCCCTCTTGGGCCACCCCAGACCATGACTCTGTGCCACCAGGAGACTTCTCTGGACACTTCTGACCACAGATGTGCCCGGCCAAAAACACGGTTTAGCCGCACCAGGCTGCCAACTATCACCAGCCCCCAGGCACTGTGCTAAGTATATGGACCCGAATAAGGAACTGGAATTGGGCTGGGTTTATACCCAGAAACCCTTCTTGGCCCACCCTGTGCTGTGCCTTTGTGGCACCAGGGGACTCTCCTGGACATATCTGACTAGAGACTTGCCCGGCCCAAAATGAGGTTTCGCCGTGCCATGCTGACAACAGCCAGCACCCCAGGCGCTGTGCTAAATACATGGAACTGAATAAGGAACTGGATTTTGGGGTAGGATTATACCCAGAAATCCTTCCTGGGCCACCCCAGACCATGACATCTCTGAACAGAGACTTGCACAGCCCAAAGCGTGGTTTGGCCATGCCAGGCTGCCAACAGACAGCACCCCAGCCACTCTGCTAAGTATCTGGACCCAAATAAGGAACTGGATTTGGGGCTTGAATTATACCCAGAACTCCTTCTTAGGCCACCCCATGCTGTGCCTTTGTGGGGCACCGGGGGACTCTCTTGGACATCTCTGACCACAGACTTGCCCGGCTTAAAACACGCTTTGGCCGTGCCCGGCTGCCATCTGACAGCATCCCAGCCTCCTTGCTAAGTATAATGGCTCGAATAAGGAATGTTTTTTGGGCTGGGTTTAGAGATGCAAATCCTTGTTGGGCCACCCCACCCTATGACGCTGTGGCACTGGGCAATTCTCCCAGGCGTCCCCACACCAGAGTATTTTCCGGCCCCAAAGCACAGTTTGGCTCTGCCGTGCTGTCAACTCAGAGCATGCCCGCCCCCTCCAGCGATTGGACTAAGGACAATGGCTTGAATAGGGAACTCTTTTTGGGCTGGGATTAGAAATGGAAATCCTTCTTGGCCACCCCACGCCATGCCTCTGTGGCACCAGTGGACTCCCCCGGACATCCCTGACCAGAGCCTTGCCCTGCCCAGAGCGTGGTTTCTTCATGCCATGCTGCTAACTGCAGCCACCAATGCCCTCTGCACTAAGTATAATGGCTCGAATAAGGGATTTCTTTTGGGCTGGGATTAGCAATAGAAATTCTTCTTGGGCCACCTCACGCTGTGCCTCTGTGGCACTGGGGGACTCTTCCAGACACCTTTGACCATGTTTTTGTCTGGTTCAAAGAACACTTCAGCCATGCCAGGCACCAATTTACTTGCCATCCATATGTGCTATTCACATTGCTGCCAATAAGGAGCTGCCCTTCTGCTGGGTTCATGGGGCAAAACCCTCATGGAATCACCCCAGAGCATGTCCCCACCACCAAGGAGCCTCCTGAAGAAATCTGGGCATGTCCCTGCTCGATGCAATGCTCACTTTTTGAGTGCAAGCCTGCCAGCTGACGCCCAACCTTTAAAACCTTTATGTTGCTGTTCCACCAGGCCCTGGAGGGCAGGACGAATGGCCCCATGCAAATATAGGGCACCAGTGACAGACCTCTGCTCCAACACGTGGTATTTAGCATGTGTCAGAGCAGACTTAATTAACTGAGTTTGCTGCCAGTCTGCTGAAGTGTGCTAACTAGAGCACTCCAGCAGCCTCTGCATCATGTGTATCCACTGTGCCCATGTTCCTAAATGGCAGCAGCAGCACTTTAAATAAAGATCTTTGAACCAGCTTTGTTAAAGCACCCCCACTGCCGTTTTGAAGTGCGGGATGCTGAATACGTGTGACACTGCGGGCGCTCTAATCAGAGTGGCTCTCAGAGCCGTTCTGTTTAAAGCACTCTTCTCCCCACCGTAGAGCATGTATATCGGGGCCCCTAAGGATTTTTCAACAGCATTTCACATTTATGTCCAACCGCCACCCAGAAACTTTGGCACAATTTTGGTAAAATTGCTTAAAGCTTGGTGTTGAAATTTAAAGGAACCTGCTCACTCATTAGCAAATGTTAGATTAAAACAAGTTTATTACAAGGGAAAAGGGGAACAGTGGTGTACTCCCTAAGCAAAACCTTAACTATTAACCTTTAACTGTAGCTCAAAATGGATCACAGTCACAGTCAGAGGCAAACCAATCTGGGGAGCTCCCTCTTAGCAAGTCCCTGGGGAAGGGAGTCTCACCCACGGCTGTCATCCAGGGACTCGACCACTTGCGGTCCACAAGAAATCCCTTATTCGAGCCATTATACTTAGTGCGGTGGGCATTGGGGGCTGCAGTTAGCAGCATGGCATAAAGAAATCACACTCTGGGCTGGACAAGACTCTGGTTAGGGATGTCCGGGGGAGTCCCCCAGTGCCATGGAGTGGGGTGGCCAAGAAGGATTTCCATTTCTAATCCCAGCCCAAAAAGAGTTCCCTATTCAAGCCATTGTCCTTAGTACAGCCGCTGGAGGGGGCAGGCGTGCTCTGAGTGGACAGCGCGGCAGAGCCAAACTGCGCTTTGAACCGGACAATACTCTGGTCAGGGACGCCTGGGAGAATCGTCAACTGCCACAGAGTCATAGGGTGGGGTGGCCCAACAAGGATTTGCAGCTCTAATCCCAGCCCAAAAACCAGTTCCTTATTTGAGCCATTATATTTAGCATGGAGGCTGGGATGCTGTCAAATAGCAGCTGGGCACGGCCAAACTGCGTTTTGGGCCGGGCAAGTCTCTGGTCAAAGATGTCCATGAGAGTCCTCCAGGGGCACAGAGGTGTGCCATGGGGTGGCCCAAGAAGGATTTCTAGCTGTAATCCTAGCCCAAAAGCCTGATCCTTATTCAAGTCCATGTGGCCAAACCGCGCTTTGGGCTGAGCAAGTCTTTTGTCAGAGATGTCCAGAAGCATCCCCCCGTGGCACAGAGGTGTGGTCTGGGATGGCCTAAGAAGGATTTCCTTGTATAATCTCAGTCCAAATCCAGTTCCTAATTCAGATCCATATGCTTTGCACTGTGGCTGGGGGGCTGTCAGTTGGCAGCCTGGCATGTCCAAGCCGTGCTTTGGGCCGGACAAGTGTGTCATCAGCGACGTGCAGGAGAGTTTCCCAGTGCCACAGAGGCATGGTGTGTGGTGGCCAAGAAGGATTTCTAGCTATAATCCCAGCCCAAAATTCAGTTCCTTATTCAGATCCATATACTTTGCACTGTGGCTGGGCTGCTTTCAATAGGCAGGCTGGCACAGCCAAACCGCATTTTGGACCAGGCAAATCTGTGGTAACAGATGTCCAGAAGAGTCCCCCAGTGGCACCAAGGTGTAGTCTGGGGTGGCCCAAGAAGGATTTCTGGGTATAATCCCAGCCCCAAATCCAGTTCCTTAGTCGGGTCCATGCACTTACCGTAGCGGCTGGGGCACTGTCCGTTGGCAGCCTGGCACAGCCAAACTGCGCTTTGGACCAGGGAAGTCTCTGGTCACAGATGTCCAGGACAGTCCCCCGGTGGCACAGAGCTATTCTGATGGGCGGCCCAAGCAGAATTTCTAGCCATAATCCCAGCCTGAAAACTAGTTCCTTATTCAAGCCATTATACTTAGTATAGTGGGCATGGGGGCTGTTAGTTGGCAGCCTGGCAAAACCAAACTGTGCTTTGGGCCGGGCGGGGCTGTGGTCAGGGTTCTTTGGGACAATCCCCCAGTGGCATTGCCACAAAATTTGGGGTGGTCTAAGAAGTATTTTGCCCCATAATCCCAGCCTAATCTGACCTTTGTTTAGGGCTCTGTACTTGAAGTGGGATATTATTTTACATGTTAAATAGTACATATGCATATCTAATGAAATTCTGTCTCTTTCGGATGTGTAATTCATTAATAACAAGTTTTTATTGGGTCTAGATTAGCTTTGAAAAAGGAACCAGGAACCAGGAATAAAGAACTGGGAATAAGGAACCAACTTCAGCCTCACGCGGGGGCTGTGGTTAGCAGCTGAGGCTGGGAGCCCAGGCACCTGGGTTCTCCGGACGGAGGTGGGAGAGTCGGGATCCCCGGGCTGGGAGCCAAGATGAGGGGATAGAGCCCTGGGCCTGGTCCGGACTCCTGGGTTCAGCTCCCAGGTCTGCTGCAGCCACTTCTCCCAAAGCAGGGGCTGTTGTAAGAGAGGATGCCCCCCACCTGCCCCAGGCTCCCACTTCTGCTTCCTGTTCACACTGTTTCCCACCCTTCCCTTCCCTGCCCTGCTTGTGCCCCTCACTCCTGACCCGCAGCCCCTTGCATCCTCCGGCCCGGCTGGTGGCCCTCACTCCTGACCCATAACCCCCTGGCTCCCCAGCCTTGCGGGTGCCCTTCACTCCTCCCAACACCAGGGAAGCCTCAGGCGGGGGGAAATTCCCTACCTCAGTGCCCCCCACAGGTGTGTTTAGGTGGGGCGTGGAGCTGGGAGTGTTAGGGGAACCCGCATAGATGGCCAAAGCATCTGGACCCACTCAACCTGCTCTAGACTTGGAGCAGGGACATCTGGGCCCTTGGAGCTGCCCCTGGCCCCAGTGTGCCAGGATGCAGAGGGCACCATGTACAGCTCTAAGCATGGTCTCACGCCCAGCATTGGGGATGATGGGAGGGACCTCGTCTGCCACGTCTCATCCCCCGAGTCAAGAGGGGGGGGATGACCCAAGCCCAGGTCAAGATCATAGATGAGTGCCCCTCTGCCCCTGGAGCTGCAGGGGACCCAGGCATCCAGGATCCCTGCTCTCACCCCCCGCCCCCGCTCCCTTCCCAGAGCTGGAGGGAACCCAGGTGTCCGGACTCCCAGCCTGATCCTGATCTCAGTGGCTTCTGCCTCAGACCCACCCAGAGGTCAATATAACTCTGAGAAGAGATGAATGCACTGGTGAGAGGCTGGGAACTGGGGGGCACTAGGACGTGGGGAGAGAGACCTCCCTCAGGCTAAGAGGGGATGGGAACTGGGTGTGGGGGCTGGAAGAGACCCCCCAAGCTAAGGAGGGCCTGGGCTGTTTGGTGCTTGCATGGGAGACACATTGGAGGCTCCATCCCAGGGCCAGCTGCCCCCAGCGCCATTACAACCAGCCTGGCCCCTCTAGAATCAGCTTCCCCCAGTGCCGTTACACCCAGTTGCCCACCCCAGAGCTAGATGTATCTCCAAGCCATCTGGTGTGAGGCTCAGTGCATGGTGGGGTCCTAACCATCTCTTCATTTCCAGAGTCAATCATGCCAGTGGCCATGGGCAACCCCCTCAGTGCCGGCCCAGGAGGGGGCTACACTTAACCTGACATGCAGGGCTGGAGGCAACCTCCCCGTCTCTGTGTACTGGACCAGTGGGAATGGGGGCACCAGGAGGGGCTCTTCAGTGACCACCCAACCCCCCCCCCACTGGAGGTGCTAGACCAGCATCTGCCCAACTGGAGCTGCACTGGTCAATGGCAGCCACTAGGGGGCATTAGACATACTTCATTTCTGCTGGGGACCACTTGGGGGTGCCGTGCCACCTCTGGGATGGGCACTATGGGGCATCAGGCAGTGGGGTGGACCTCTGGGAACTTATCACCTATCTCCTCATCCTGTTGGCAGCTGGCCCCGCCCCCAGGGCCAGGAGGTTCCTCCCCATCACAGAGCTCGTGGTCAAGGCCATGGTCATGGCAGCTGGATTGGTGCTTGCCCATGCCCTGACACAGCGCTGCTATGGCAGGTGAGTCACTGCCCATGTGTCTCCCTGTCTCCCTCCTCACCTGCAGCCACGACCCCTGGGCCGGCTTATCAGGCTCTGCTGTCCGCTCCCCACTCAGAAGCCGAAGGATGGCAGGAACCGGTGCTGGAGGGGACAGGGATGGCATGTAGATTGGAGCCCAAGGCCACCAGGGAACTTTCCTGCTGGAGAGAAGCCATGAGCCCCCTGTGCCCCCTCCACCTTCCTTCTGCCCCCCATCCCCCCTGCTTCTCCCCATCCATCCATGCCTCCTTCCAGTCATGCCTCCCCTAACCTTGCTGGTGCCCCTCACTCCCAACACACAGCCTCCACCCCACCCCTGCGCCAGCATTTCTGGTGCCTCTCATTCTTGATCCGTGACTCCCTGCCCCCAACTTACAATCATCTGCTGCGTCTCCTATCCCACAGCCCAGGGAGCCTCCATCCAAGCCAGTGGCCAGCTCCAGGTCCCCTTCCCCCAAGGTCCCCTGTGAGTTACCCCCTCCCCACCCTCCAGTGCCCCCCAAATACCTTCAAACCCCACCTGATTTCTGCTCTTCCTCCAGATCCACTCTGGACCCCAGAGTTCAATGGCACCCTGATTAGGGATGGATGCAGTAGTGAGGGACAGATGGATGGACCCTCCTGTCCAAGAGGCTCCTGGGACCAGGCTGGGGATAGTAGCTGTGGCATGGGTGGGTGGATGGATGGATGGATGGATGGATGGATAGTTGCAGAAGTGGATGGATGGATGGGTGCATGGGTGGATGGATAGATGGGAGGATGGACAGATGGGTGTGTATAGGATGGATGAATGGCTGGACAGACAAGATAATGCAGTGAAACATCTCACAGCACTTCACTTCCTTCCACCTTCATCCACTGTGCACTGTGAGAGTCCCAGGGGGTACTATGCAGGGAGCTCCAGAGGCAGATCAACCCAGCTGGGGGCTGCAGTGGCCAACACCAAGCCCTAGGGGGCACTAGCCCCATTACAATGCCCCCTGTTACAATCCCCCTTTGAGCCACTGGAGGGTCCCCAGGGCCTCTCCGGGGGGTTGTCATGGCCTAGGGGAGCACTAGGGGGCACTGTGGTGGGGAAAAGGCCAATCTGAGTCAATAACCCACCCCATGCCTTTCAGATCCCCCCCCAGACCCTGGACATCAATGTCTTCATCTCCAGAGCCCATGGGAGGAGCTCCGAGATTGTCCAAGGTAACACCGGGGACCCCTAGCTCTGCCCCACCAGCACAGCACCCCCTGGATGGAGGAGGGGGGAGAGGCATCTCAGTGGTCCCCAGGGGAGATTGCACCAGGTCTAGTGCCACATAGAGGTTTCCATTGGCCATGTCAGCCTCCAGTTGGGCTGATGCCACCTTCGTGCCCTCCAGAAGACTCCAATGACTGCTGCATGGTGCCCCATACAGCCCCCCCCCCCCCGCCCCCCCACATCCCCCCCACCACACCACCCTAAACCAATTCACCCCAACATAACATCCTTAAGCCACAGCAGATCCAGATGGGGTGTGGCGCCCCTTTGTGGTCCCCAGGAGGATTGCAATGGGTCTAGTGCCCCCTAGTGGCCTCCATAGGCCATTGCAAGGGTCTAGTGCCCCTAGAGACCTCTGTTGGCCACCATAGCCTCCAGTTGGGTTGATGCTGCCCAAGAGCCCCCTGGGAGACCCTGTTGGCCACTGCATAGCACCTCTTAGAACACTCCCCCACAATTCTCCCCCTAAGCCACAGCTCTAGACAGGATATGGCACCCCTCGTGGCCCCCAAAGGGATTGCAATGGCTCTAGTGCCCCCTAGAGGCTTCCACCGACCACCACAGCCACCAGCTGGGCAGTTTCATGTCTGGCACACCCTAGGTGTGGCTTGGCGCCTCCCTGGTGTCAGGGTAGAGAACCTAGGCATACAGGCTCCCAGCCCCCCTTGCTCTCACCCCCAGCCCAATTTCCCTCCCAGAGCACCCAGGCATCTGAGCTCCCATGGAATACAATAGCCATGTGTCCAGGCCCCCTTCATTACACTCGAGGCTACTCTTGGTGCCAGACATTTAATTGCTCTCTGGCACTCGACACTGGATGCTCCCCATGCACCTCTCCTCCACCTCTTGGGCCTTGTTGCCAGGCCCATCTCCCCACTCTGGGTGTGCGCCATGGCGGACAGTGCTGGGGGCTCACCCTAGAGCCTGGCCCTGCCTGGCAGGATGGGCCCCAGGGCCAAGCAGGGCAGGAGGGATGGGGCAGGGGGGCAGGAACCACTGCACCCATATTCTCCCCAGTGGGGAACAGCTCCAGGACAGGCACAACTGGAGAGAGGGATGGATGGAGGGATGGATGGATGGTGTAAATCTCCTTGGGTGGGTGCATGGGTGAGGGTAGGAGCAGGAGAGACGGGTGGGCCAAGGGATGGGTGGACAGGGCATGGGGGAGCCCGTGGAGCCCATGGCTCTTTTCCGACTGGGCTATTCTCCAGCGGCCTTGGGATTCCTTCTATGTGTCAGCTTCATCCCCTCCACTACCGGTTCCTGCAGTCCTTCAGCTCCTGCTGTGGGGAGAGGATGGCAGAGCCTGGTGAGCTGGCCCCAGGCTCCCAGCCACAAGGGGGTGGGGAGGGGGATGGGTGGGACATACAGGCAGCGTTGCACCTGCTGTTGCAGCGCCATGTTAGAGCGTGGGCCAGCTCCAACCCAGCTGCCATGACTGCGGCCTTGACTATGAGTTCTGCAACAGGGAGGAGCCCCATGGCCTGGGGGACGAGGCAGGGATAGGTGATGAGTCCCCAGGAACCCCGCCAGCCCAACGCCTGCTACTGTCGCCCCCCCGCCCCGAGGTGACACGGCATCTCCCAGTGGTCCCTGTAGGACTGCAGTGTGTCCAGTGCCCTCTAGTGGTCACCATTGGCCACTGCAGCCCCAGCTGGGCAGATGCTGGTCTAGCACCTGTGGGGGGGCCACGGGCTGTCACTGAACATCCCCTCTTGGTGCCCCCAGAGCCTCCCACCCTGCCCCCCTGGCACAGCGCCTCCTGTGGTCCTCACAGTGCACAGTGACCTGCAAACTCCAGCTGGCCACCCTGTAGTCATTCTGGACCTGGCATCAATACATACCGGTATCCACAGCACCGAGGTTGTGCAGCTCCAGGCATGTTGGCCCCTCATGGTTGGGGACTCCCAGGGTCTCGTACCCCCAGGTCCAGGTGAGGGTCTCTGTGTGGCCACCCTCATCGTGGCGGTCCCCAGTGACACACCCCAGGCTGAGGGAGTTGCCCTCCTGAGTGGTTACAGACAGTGCCTCACCATTCTGGTTCCATGGGACTGGCTCTGGGGGAGGAGAGCAGAGGTTAGGGACCCCCAGTAGGTCCCTCCAGCAAGGAGACAGTGCATCTACCTTTGGGGTGGGGATGGGAATGGGAGGGGGCAAGTCACACAAGACCTGGAGCCAGACACTGGCCTGGACGGAGGTTCTCTGGGCCTTGGGATAGGAGATGTGGCAGATGAGGTCTTGACTGTTGTCCCGCGAGCCGGGTATGAGGCTGCACATGGAGCTGTACATGGAGCCATAGCTCTTCAGCCAGGTGGGACTGCAGGGGCCCTGGGGCCACAAGAAGTCAGGAGGGGTCCTGAGGCAGGCACCAAGTGCCCAACAGGTCATCTTCACTGTGACCCCAGACAGGAGGCTCCCAGGGATGCCAATGTGGGGCTTAGGGTCAGGGCATTCCCTTTGGCCATTCCCTCCTTCAGTTCCACCCCAGAGCTAGGTGCATTGTGGAGCTGGAGGGCCTGGGAGTCCCTACGTGTCTCCTACCTGTCACAAGGACATGGGGCTCCGGATATCCAGCATGGCTGTGGTAGTTCAGCTCATTCTCTCCTTGCTCCATGCGGAAGTAGTAGGTCCCAGCATTGCCCCAGCAGGTGTCTTGGATGAGCAGGGAGCAGTTCCCAGTGCCCAGGGCCCTGGAGAGCTGGAACTGGCCCTGGGCCAACACTAAGACTTCCTCAGCCATGTTACTGGTGGCTATGAGGTGACAATAGGGGTCCCAGGGCAACTTTTTGTACTAGTAGCCATAGACAGGGGCGTCGGAGTCCCCGGGTGGGTGGATGAAGTGGCAGCGAATGAGAACACAGAGCCAGCGACACCAAAATCTGGTCTGGGGCTGTGAGGGTACAATAGGGGTGACCAGAAACCTGGGACACTGTGGGGGAAGAACTGGGCTGAATTGGGATCAACAAAGGTCGGAGACCCAGTGACTGGGAAACTCCAGTGCTGCTGGTGTCACTCACTCCTGACCCACAGCTCCTTGCCCACCCAGCCCTGCCAGTGCCCCTCACTCTTGCCCCAGAGCCCATAGGTGGTTGAACAGAGAAGTCAGCTGGGCTTGAGCCCAGGGGCCACAACCAATTCAGAGTCCCCCAGATCCTCATCACCAGGGAAGCAAAAACCGCGGTTTTACACCTGGCACCGTCGTTGTGTCCCAGCAGGGAGGCACAAATGGTGCCAAGTTTAAAATTATGTTTTTTGCATTTGCTTCCCTGCAGCTGGGAGCAGGCCTCTACAGCAATGGGGTTGGAGGGGCCAAGCCAGTTGGGAGTGCCGTGCAGCGCAGCACTGCACCTGGGAGGGGAGTGCAGGCCAGGGGTAGGTCTGGGAGAGATTGGGGGCTGTAGCCCCGCAAAATTCACCTTAGATTCCTGTAGCCACCCTTTACAGCACTGCCACCTGCCCGTAGAGACATGACGCAGCGTGGCAGTCCCGACCCAACCCAACCCAACCCAGGCTGGCCCCAGGCATGTGTACGGCTGCACGGACAGATCCAGGCAGCAGCTCCCTGCAGGTCAGGGTGACGTGGGCTGGGTGGGAGTGAGTGAGACAGAGCCACCTGCAGCTTATGGGGGGAGGTCCTGGGAGGGTAGAGAGAGTGTGTGGCTGGGTGGGCATGTGTGTCTGCGTATGTCTTTATCTCTGTGAGTGCACGTCTGTGTGCATGTGTATGTCTGTGTGTGTCTATACATGTGCATCTGCGTGTCTGCGTGTATCTGTGTGCATTTGCATGTGTGCCTCTGTGTGTGTGTGTATGTGTCTGTGTGCATGCACCCATGTACGTGTGCATCTGTGTGTCTGCATCTCTGCGTGTCTGCATCTCTGCATGTGCATGTGCTTCTGTGTGCGTTTGTATGTGCAGGGCTGTGGGTTGGGAGGGAGGGAGGGGCACCAGCAGTGCTGGGTGGGGGGCATGGGGCTGTGGGTCAGGAGTGAGGTGCACCAGCAGGGCTGGGGGAGCAAGGGTTAAAGGTTGGGAGTGAGGGGCACTGGAGGAACTGAGAGGCTGCTCACCAGATGGGTAGGAAACACCATGAAGAGGAAACAGAAAACCAGAAACAGAAGCAGGACGCCCGTTTGTGCGGGAAGGGGGAGGGGGAGGAAAGAAAAGAGTTGGGGAGATTTACTGGGGGCACCAGGGGCCCAATCCTGGGCACCAGCTGGGGGGTGGGGTAGATTTTGTGCAGATCCAGGCCACCCCTTTCCCAGTAAAGAGGAACTTGGTTGGTTTGGAGCAGCACCCACCACGTGTAGGACACATCCTCCAAGGAGGGGTAGGTAAAGTGACAGGGGATGCGGCCACAGACTCTGCGCTGGACCCCGATCTCAGCAGGGACCATCAAAGAGTAGCTGGATGCATCCTACACCTGGTACACCTTCCACAGCTACTGGTTTAAGGAACTGGCCAAGTACCTCTGGGACCCACTTCCTGCCCTCCCCCTCCCCCCATGGCCATCAGTGACCCTTATCTGGAGGTCTCCGATGAGGCCTGAGGCTGGCGAGGTCCCTGCAGGCCGGCGACTGCTCCCTGGATATCCAGAACATCCTCACCAGCAATGCCAAGACCTATTATTTCCACCTGGAGTGAGGGAAGTTCAAATACACCTATGGGCACCAGTTCACCCAGCCCCAGGTCTCTGTGCAGGGTAAGGCACCCCCGCTTCAGCCCCCCAGCCTGCCTTCTCTGCTCCCAGGCTGCATAGGCCTGGACCTGGACTCGCCGGGTTTCACTCACACCCCCCACCTGCCCCTTCCCCTCTTCAGCCAGGCTCTGAGGCTTATTTGGTACCAGGATGCACCTCTGGGGCCGCCTGTATGCCCCAGCCCTTGGCTCAATAGGCCTCACAATGCAGCCAGCTCTTGGGTGGAACTCAGTCAAGTAGAATGCCTGCCATAACCTGCCCCCCACCCCTCCTCTTGCCCCCACAGACACCCTACATGGCCAGGACCCCTGAGAGCTGTGGGCCAGAACCGCAGTGAATGACACATACCGGACCCCAGCATCTGCTTTAGCCTCTCCCCACACAACCATGGCCTGAACACGGCCCTCAGAGCTGCCCTGGGGACCCCAGGCCACCAGGAAGTGGGGCGGGGGGGACCATGTACAGCTCCAAGCACGGCCTTACACCTTTCACTGGGAACAACAGGAGGGACCTCATCTGCCGCATCTCCTACCCTGAGGTCAAGGGGATCACAACTGAGGCTGGCGTCTGACTCGAGATAGTCTGTGAGTGCCCCTGTCTCCCCCAGGAGCTGCAGGGAACCCAGGCGTCAGGGCCCCCTGCTCTCATCCCTGGCCCCCACTCTTCTCCCAGAGGTGGAGGGAACCCAGGCATCTGGGTTTCTGGCCTCATCTCATGCTTCACAGCTTCTCCCCCAGACCTACCCAGGACCCTGGAGATCAATGGGACTCTGAGAAAAGATGGGACACACTGATGAGAGGCTGGGAACTGGGAGGTACTGGGCTGGTGGGGGAGAGAGACACCCTCCCCAGGCTAAGCGGGGCCTGGGTAGTTTGGTACCTGGATGGGAGACAAGGTGGAGGCTTCACCTTAGAGCCAGCCGCCCCCAGCACTGTTCTACCCAGCTGCCCGCTCCAGAGCCAGCCGCATCTTCAAGCTGCCTTGGTCTTAACCATCTCTTCCCTTCCAGAGTCAGTCGTGATGGTGGCCATGGGTTATCCCTCTCTCAGTGCCAGCCTGGGAGGGGGACATGCTTAGCCTGACCTGCAGGGCTGGGGGCAACCCCCCACCTCCGTGCATTGCACCCAGGGGACCGAGACCCTGGGAGACCCTGACTGAGACAGGACCAGAGCTGCACAACCATAGTGTTGCTGACACCAGGGTGTATCAGTACCAGGTCCAGAATGACTACAGGGTTGCTAACCAGAACATGCAGGTCACCGTGCACTGTGAGGGCCCCTGGGGACATTGTCCCAGGGGGCATGGTGGTGCACCAGGAGGGACTGGTCAGTGACCAGCCATGGCTCCCCCAGAGGTGCTACACCGGTGTCTTCCCAGCTGGTGCTGCAGTGGCCAATGGTGGCCACTAGGGGGTACTAGACACATACTGCAGTCCTACAGGGAGCACTGCGGGGTGCCATGTCACCTGTGGGTGGTGGGGGCCGTAGCAGGAGTTGGGCTGGGGCTGGGGCTCTGGGGACTCATCACCTATCCCCTCATCTGTTGGAAGCTGGCCCCACCCCCAGGCTTTAAGGCTCCACCCCATCATGGAGTTTGTGGTCAAGGCCATGGTCAGGGCGGCTGGGTTGGTGCTGGCCCATGCCCTGACATGGCACTGTTATGGCAGGGGAGTTGCTGTCTGCATGTCCCTCCCGTCTCCCTCCCCACTCTACCCATGCCCGGGACCCCCGGGGGCAGCTCACCGGGCTCTGCTGTCTGCTCCCCCCACAGAAGCCAAAGGCTGGTGGGAACTGGCACTGGAGGGGACAGGGCCAACACATAGACGGGAACCGAAGACCACTGGGGACCTGCCCGGCTGGAGAGGAGCTGCAGACCCCGCAGTCCTCCCCACACCCCATCCACCCATCCCTCCATCACCCTCTACCTTGTTCCTCCCCATCATCCAGGCACCTGTTTAGGGAGATTCCCAAACCATCCATTCATCCATCTTTTTTTCCCCCTCGATCCCTCCTTCCATCCCTTGCTCCATCTCTCTGTCCATGCATTCATCCATCCCTCAATCCCTTGATCCATCCATCCATCCATCCATCCATCCTGCCTCCCGAGACTTCCCCAACTCCTCACTGTCCTGTGCCTGCCCCAAGCCCATTCCCCACTGGGGACATCGTGGGAACAACAGCGTCCGAGCTCCACTGTTCCTCCTGCCCCCACAGCGCCAGGCCATGGGCCGGGTGCCCGAGCACCATCCTCTGTGGCGAAGACTTGGAGCCAGTGGCAAATTAAGATTTATTAGGGCGCTGGGCAAACAGAAAATTGGAGGCTTCCCACACCTCATTATAAACATGAATGTATCCAAAAGCATTAATAAATAGACCCGTTAAATGCTTATGTGGCTCTGGGACTGTGGCAGGGGAACCTTTTGTTTGAGTTGAACCTTTTGTTTCTGGACCATAGAAGTAACTGCTGGCAGGATGAGTCCATTAAAAAGGGTCATAAGGGCATTTGCAGGTACTCACTGTGTCTGTGCATATCCTATACTGGCATTTAGGCTTCGGTTGGTGAGTCACCGCTTTCTTGAGGTTTATCCTCCACTTTGGACTGTGAGTTTTGTTGTCCTGAAAATGTGAAGGGATGAATAGGTTGGCCTGTATCAAAACTACGGACAGGTTAGTGAAACATTTATTTAGTCAGCTTTCATTATGAATGCTTGTGTGAACTGCGCCCATAGCAGCATGGCCTCCTGCTCCTACTGAAGTCAATAATGAGGCTTGCAGTGATTGTGTTGCAGGAGCAGTCATCTGGACAGCACCAAACTCCCCAGTCAAGCTCATGCAGCAGGTTCCTAGTTGGAATTTGGTGGAGCCGGGAATAGTTTGAGGTCTGCCCATCATTGCAAACAAACCCGAGGCAGCACAGCTGAGGGGGCTAGATCTGGCCCCCATTAATAGCCTTCAGATTCCAGGGAGCTGGAACAAAAGGTTCCAGGGGTTGTTCTTTTAATGATCAGGGTAGGCAACAAGTACCACGCGCCCAAACTGCGGGCACCAAAATAGACTGGGCACTGATCAGAGCCCTGCGAGGCAAGAGGACAAAGCCGCTCTGATGACTTGCACCATCCAAGTGTAGAGATCAAGCCTGTGGGGAGGGCTGTGAGGGCACTTGTACACATCACAGGGGGTTGGTTCCCCTAAATTGAAAATGGTGGGCTTTTAATTGTGATGAGTAAAAACCCACCATTTCAATTTAGGGGCTTTCATTGCTGATTCAATCAGACCTGTTTCAGGGGTGTAGGTCATAGCCATGTTGGTCTAAGGACATAGGCAGACAAGGTTCTTTGAGTAAATCCAATATCTCTTATTAGATTAATGAAACAGTTGGAAAAATTGATCTTTGCAAGCTTTGCAGTACAAAATATGGGGGCACATTTCTCACAAGACAACCGCTCCCTCTCCAATCTCACAATCCTCAAAGGTCATTTACAAAACACCTTTTGCAGACAAGCCAACAAACTTCACTTCATCAACCTACTGGATACTAAAAATCATGGACTAAACATGGACATTGGATTAATGGCACATTATAACCTGCCTGACATCTGATACCCCAGGTACCTCTCTACTATTTACCAGCTATATCTTATCACCAGGTTGACATCCCCCTTACTCCCTACCTGCCTTTCACCCATTCACTGCCTCAGTTTGCATTTCCACTGACAGGTTTTCTCGCATGCAGACTGGCCTCAGGCTTCTTTTCTATCCCTTCCAGGAAGTGCACGGACCAACTGCAGATGCTTCCTCAGACAGACCCCTGGGCCCGGCCCCACAGGCCCATGTGTTGTTCTGCCTGTACCCAGAGCTGGGGGATGAGACCTGGAAGGAAGGCTCAATGGGCAGAGGAGAGATGTACAGGAAGTGTCCAGGGCCAAGTACCAGCGACCGATTGAAAGTCTATTAAAATGAGCAGCCTTGGGCGCCTGGACACGTGCCAAATCTATTCCCTGGGACCTGGATGCCTGGGTTCTCTGGGAAGGGAGTGGGGGCTGGTGGGGAGAGCAGGGTGTCCTGGGAACCTGGATGCCTAGCTTCTCTGGGCATTGGGGATCAGGGGGTGAGAGCAGGGGGCGCTGGGAGCCCAGATGCTTGGGTTCTCTCCTCTGACAGCAGGGAATTACCAAGCCCCACTTAGCCCTGGATTCCAGTCATTTCCCCTTCTGGCTGCGCCAGCAGTCCCGGCCCTGTCTGACCCAGAGTTCCCACTTCCTGCCCTAACTATGCAGCGGTTGTTCCCCAGTGGCTCCACCCCAGAGCTAGGTGCATCTTGACCTATGGGAGGCCTCTGTGGTTACCCCAGTGCTCAGGCCCAACGTGGTAAGTGATTTTAGGCCAGAGATGCTGCAGAAAATCTCTTGGGGAAGGGGCTGAGATCAAGGGGGAATGGGAGGGGAAGGCTGTGGTTGACAGCTGGTGCTGGAAGCCCGGACACCTGGGTTCTCTCCAGCTCTGGGAGGGCTGTGGGGGCTGGAGGGGGGGAGCAGGGGGCCCTGGGTGTCTGGGTTCTCCTCCAAGGTCTCTTGCAGGCTCCTCTGCCAATAGGGGTGCTGTTGCGAGAGGTTATTGCCTTCTCCACCACCTCAGCCCTGAGCTCCTACTTGTGTTTTCTGCTTCTTCTTCATGCTATTTCCCATTTGTCCTTGGAGCAAGTCCAAGGGGGTGGGGGGTAGGGGTAGGGGCCCAGCCCCCCAGCTCTGCCAGTGCCTCTCACTCCCAACCCCCAGCCCCCTGCCTGCAATTTCATGTGCTGTTGCGAGAGGTTATTGCCTTCTCCACCACCTCAGCCCTGAGCTCCTACTTGTGTTTTCTGCTTCTTCTTCATGCTATTTCCCATTTGTCCTTGGAGCAAGTCCAAGGGGGTGGGGGGTAGGGGTAGGGGCCCAGCCCCCCAGCTCTGCCAGTGCCTCTCACTCCCAACCCCCAGCCCCCTGCCTGCAATTTCATCCTCCTGACTAACTTTATGTCTCTTGCTGCTGACTCTCCCCTCTTTCCTTGTGTAGTCAGAACTGTGGAGATGGGATGTGAGTCTAAGGATCGGGGCCCCTGCAGGGAGGGGAAGGGGGGCAGTAGCTCTGGCTTTCGAGTGTCAGCCTGGTGGGAGGCCATGGGTCAGGAGTGAGGGGCGCCAGCAGGACTGAGAGGAGCAACTCACTGCCATCTTCTGATATTAAATTATGCATGATTAGAGGCTTAGGGGGTGACAGCAGGGGCCCTGGGAGCTTGGACACCTGGGTTCTCTCCCCAGACCCTAGTGAGGGGCCAAACCACACCCAGACCCGGGTTTCAGCCACATCTCCTTCCAGCCCTGCTTACACCTGCCTCAGCCCCAGCCTTGGCTGCAGCCCTTTCTGGCCCTGGGTCCCCACTTCCTGTCCCAAACAAGTGTTGGCTGCTCTACTCGACCCTTCCCCAGCAGGTCCACCCCAGAGCGGGTTCTCTCCCCAGACCCTAGTGAGGGGCCAAACCACACCCAGACCCGGGTTTCAGCCACATCTCCTTCCAGCCCTGCTTACACCTGCCTCAGCCCCAGCCTTGGCTGCAGCCCTTTCTGGCCCTGGGTCCCCACTTCCTGTCCCAAACAAGTGTTGGCTGCTCTACTCGACCCTTCCCCAGCAGGTCCACCCCAGAGCTGGGCCATGTTGGGGCACAGGAGGCCTCTGCAGCCCCCCCCAGCCCCCAGCTCCAACCGGGTAAGTGATATTGGGTCAAAGGGGCCGAAGATGCCATGGAAAAGCCTTTGGGGAAGAGGCTAAGATCAAGGGGGGGCAGGAGGTGGGGGCTGTGGTTGGCAGCTGGGGCTGGGAGGCCGGACACTTGGGCTCTCTCCAGCTCCGGGAGCAGCGTGGGGGCCGGGGCTGAGAGCAGGGGGGGGTCTCTTGACAGGTTGGAGACTAAGGATCCCTCGGCTGAGCGCCAAGCTGAGAGGTTAAAGCTATGGGCCTCCTCCCAACTCTGGGTTCTTCCCCCAGGTCTGCTGCAGCCTCCTCTCTCTGCAGGACAGGAGGGGGATGTTGTGTGAGATTATTCCCCGCTACCCACTGGGCTTTTGCTTCTGTCCCCTGTCCATGCCGTTTCCCACTGATCCGGTGAGCAGCCCAATGAGGGATGGGGCAGGGACCTGTCCCCTTCCCCAAGCCGAGCCAGTTTCCCTCACTCCCGACTTGTAGCCCCTGCCTCCCCAGTGCTTCCAGAGCCCCTCACTCCTAACCTGCGGGTTCCTGCCCTCCCCAGGCCTGCCGGTGCCTGTCACTCCTGACCTGGAGTCCCCTGCCCCCGCCCCAGTCCTGCCAGTGCCCGTGACTCCCGACCTGCAGCCCCCTGCCCCCGCTCAGCCCTGCCAGTTCCCCTCATTCCTGTCCCGCTGCTCACTGCACCCCAGCCTAGCCGGTGCCCCTCGCTCTCAACTTACAGCCCCCTGCCCCCCAGCCCTGCTAGTTCCCCTGACTCCCCTCCTAACCCTGGGGAAGCCCCAGGCAGGGGGAGCTTCCCTGCCTCGCTCCCCTGACAGGTGTGTTTAGGCAGGGGGTGAGAGAGGGGAATGGGGGGTGTTGGAGGAACCAACATGGGCAGCTGCAGCATCTGGACCCGCTCAACCTGCTCTAACCCGGGAGCCCGGATGCCTGAGTTCTCTCCCTGACTGTCTCCAGGTCTTTCCCTGCCGAGCCCCCTCTGTGACCAGAGCCCTGGAGATGGGACGCGAGTCTGAGGATTGGGGCCCTGGCGTGGGGCCAGGAATTCAGGCTCCTCCCACAGCAATGCTGAGAGCCCTTATCCTTGCCGTGCTGTGGAGGGGTCAGAGGTAGGGGGCTGTGGATCAGGATTGAGGGGTAAGGGCTGGGGGGGGCAGGGGGCTGCGGGTCAAAACCACCTGTGTGCGCCATCCCTGTCCATCCCAGCTCTCCGTCCCTGCAGAGTCCCTTTCCCAGGGCCTCCGATCCACCCTCTTCCCCCTGAAGGTCAGTGTCCAGCGTGGCGTCTGTGGCCACATCCCCTGTCACTTCACCTACCCCTCCTTGGAGGATACATCCTACACCTGGCAGAGGCTCCATGGCTATTGGTTCAAGGAACCTCCTGATTACCTCAGAGACCCCCCCCCCCCCCCCCTCCGCCCCCCGCGCCGCGCTTGGCCACCAGTGACCTGTCTCGGCGGGTCTCGGATGAGGCTCGAGGCCAGTTCTGGCTCTCAGAGGCCCTGGAGGCCAGCGACTGCTCCTGGACATCCAGGACGTGTGGCCCAGCAATGCCAGGACCTACGTTTTATGCATGGAGCGAGGAGGGTTCAAATACACCTGCAAAGACCAGTTCACCCACCCCTGGGTCTCCATGCTGGGTAAGGGACTGCCTGGATATGTCCAAGATCTACCCCATCTCCCAGCCAGTGCCCAGGATCAGGCCCCCGGTGCCACCATAAGTCTATCCCCTCTTTTGTGTCTTCCCCTTTCCCCCACAGATGGGCCCAGCATCCAGGCAACCTGGCTGAATGGGATCCCTAGGAGGCTGTGGGCCAGGACCATGGTGAATGTCACATGCTGCACCCCCAGCACCTGCTCTGAGACCGCCTCCCCCCAGCATGGCCTGGATGGGTCCCTCAGAGCTGCCCCTGGCCCCAGCACACCGGGATGCAGGGGCACCATGTGCAGCTCTAAGCTTGGCCTCATGCCCAGCCCCAGGGATGATGGGAAAGTCCTCATCTGCCACATCTCCTACCCCAGGGCTGAGTGGACCATGAGCTAGGCCAGTGTCCAGCTTCAGATCATATGTAAGTGCCCCCATCTCCCCCCAGAACTGGAAGGAACCCAGGCATCTGGGATCCTGGCCTGATCTTGTGCTCCGCGGCTTCTCCTCCAGATCCACCTGGGACCCTGGAGATCAATGGGACCCTGAGAAGAGACAAACACGCTGGTGAGAGGCCAGGAGCTGGGGGTACCGGGGTGCTGGGGAAGAGAGAGCCCTCCCCAGGCTATGCACTGCCTGGGCTGTTTGGTGCCTGGATGGGAGACAAGGTGGAGGCTTTACCCCAAACCCAGCCACATCTCTAAGCCACCTTGGTCCTAACTATCTTTTCTCTTTCAGGCCAGGACAAGTGTGAAACAGCATGACAGGAAGCGGAAAGCAGAAGTAGGAGCCTAGAGCAGATGGGAGGGGCAATTATCTCTCACAACAGCCCCCGTGTTGGGAGAGTTGGCTGCAACAGACCTGATTGGAGAACTCAGGTGTCTGGCCCCCTCACCCCTGCTCTCACCTCCAGCCCCCACACCCCTCCCAGATGAGTGGAAGGCGAGGTGGCTAAGTGGGGTTTGGCCCTTCCTGATGTCAGGTGAAAGAGCCCAGGCGTCCAGGCTCCCAGCCCCCCGTGCTCTCACCCCCCGCCCCCGGCTCCTCACCCTCATTCCCTGCCACAGCTGGAGAGAAGCCAGGAGGCTCCCAGCAGGACAGGAGGGATGGAGAGTTGGTGGGGGACAGCACCTCCACTTCCCACCACTGGGTGGTACTGCGGGGCTGGGAATCCCTCTGCCTCCATCAGGCACCCAGGGCCCAGAGCTGGAGAGAGCCCAGGTGTCGGGGATCCCAGAACCCCCTGCTCTCCCCTCCCAGAGAACCCAGGTGTCTAGGCTTGCAGCCCCCGCTCCCGCTCTCACCCCCTAAGCCCTACGCCCGTCCCAGAGATCCCAGTATCCGTGGTCCCAGGGAATAGAATTGGTATGTGTCCAGGCCCCCTTGTTACATCGCAGGCTGCTCGTTGTGTCAGAATTGTAATCAGTCCCTGACATTATCTGAAGCACCGCAGTTTGCCACTTGGGGCAAAGCCCGTAGCAGCAGCCCGCCCTCGGAAGTGCACGCAGCAGCGAGAGCCACCCTCCCCTCATCCCCGCATCCCCCAAATGAGCCACTTGCAGCTCTGTCCCGTGTCCCAACCCAGCCGGGCAGTACCTGTTGGAGCCCCCTTCACTTCGGCTGACCCCCTTCCTGGAGCACGTGCGCAAGCCTGGGGTAATCGCTGCCACCACCCAGGAGTCTGGACTGTTGCAGGGCCCTGTGCCCCCTGGGGTACACAGGCCGTGTAGACCTTGAGGGTGCATGTCCCACTGCAAGAACTTGGGAGTGCTTCCTTTAGTCTGAAGCACAAAAAGTAGCCTCCCTTAGTCAGCTGAGCCAAGGGAATAAAAGTGTGCGCCCAAACCCTCTCATACATGTACCACAAAGCTTGTTATAGTGGAAAGCTTTATTGGTTAAAGGGGGTAGGCTTGGGGAGGGGTACAGGTTAGAGAAGTATCAAAGAATAACCCAGAGCAAACCGTGCCAGCACAGTAGCTGTTTGAAAACACTTCTATATTACAGTAAAATAGATATCTAGAGAAGTTTCCAGCAGCTTACTCACTTTAGTATCATGTTCATCTGGAGCTTGAAAGAGCTGCAGAGACTGTAGGCTTCCTCCATGTTCCCCATTATGGCTCCACTTCTTCCAGGAAGAATGGACTCTTAAATAACCTTTCTGACCTCATCCCTTGGACCAACCATAAGCCAGTATTCTCAGACCATGGCTGACATTGGTTGGTCAGTTTAAAAAACGTCAGCACCCTCAGGTGAGAGTTTAGCATTACACAGGATATAGGACGAGCAAGTTCCCCCCCTCAGGAATTTGCAGCCCTGGAGACCAGGTGCCTCCTGCAGCCAGAGTTTGTGACCAGAGTGGGGGTAGCCCCACATCAGTGAGACAGGCAGGCAGAGAGGTTTATTCCTCCACAGGAGGCGGCAGGCACCAAGGTGGCGACACAGGGCCGGCTGCACCAGCTTGAGGGCAACTTGTGGCAGATGGTGCAGGCAACTGCAGCACTAATGACACGGGTCCGCTGCAGGTGAGAGCGTGGCCATGGCACTGCAGCTGGGCAGGGGTTGCTGGCACCTGCCGCTGAGGGGCCACGTGGGCTGTGCCCCTTCTCCCATGCAGGGGCGCAGCAGTGTGCAGCTCTGCCACGGGGGACCCGGCTTCCCCTGCTCCCCCCCCCTGCCCCCACTGCCCTCCCAGAGAACCCAGGACTCCCCACTCCAAGTCTAGAGCAGGTTGAGTGGGTCCAGATGCTGCAGCCATCTACATTGTTCCCCCCAACACCCCCTGCTTCCCCTGCCACACCTAAACTCACCTGTGTGCTGCACTGAGGTAGGGAATTCCCCCGCCTGGGGCTTCCCTGGGGTTTGTGGGGAGTGAGGGACACTAGCAGGGGTCAGGGGGCTGCAGATCAGGAGTGAGGGGCACCGGCAGGCGGGAAATAGTGTGAACAGGAAGCAGAAAGCAGAAGTAGGAGCCTGGGGGGCGTTGTGCTGAGGGGGCAGCGGGGGGCTCTGGGGGCACCAGGAGGAGCTATTCAGTGACAACCTGTGCCCCCCCGGGAGGTGCTAGACTAGCGTCTGCCCACCTGGGGCTGCAGTGGCCAATGGCGACAATAATCTCTTACAAGGCCCCCCCAAGAAGAGGAGGCTGCAGCAGACCTGGGAACAGAACCCAGGAGTCCGGGACACCCACGGCTCTATCCCCTCAGCTTGGCTCTCAGCCCAGGGATCCTGACTCTCCCACCTCCATCCGGAGAACCCGGGCATCCGGGCCCCCTGCTCTCACCCGGGCATCCAGGCTCCCTGCTCTCACCCCCTGGCCCCCACGCTGCTTCCAGAGCTGGAGGGAACCCAGGTGTCCGGGCTTCCAGCCCCAGCTGCCAACCACAGCTCCCCACCATCCTGCCTGGTTCTCTGGTGGAGACGCATGGTCATAAGCTCAATGCACCCCCGAGAGCTGTAGCCCCCCCGGCAGACACTCAGGAAGACCCCTGACCCCCAGCACAGAGCCAGAAGATAAGTGGGAACCAGCTGAGTGGCGCCAAGGAGGGTCACACCTCCCAGCCCCACAGGGAGCCACATGACCAGAACCGCGCAAACAGACGTGTTCTGGGCACGGCGCACAAGTCAGCACAGGAGTTCGTGCAGGAGGGTGCATGGGAGGGCTACCAGTGGGAACTCTCAGTCCTGTGTTACTCCCCAGTTGCCCCATGCATGGCAGGACACCCCCTGGGGAACCACAGTCCCCCACTCCGAGGGAAGTCCATCAGGTTTTTGTTCGCCCATTTTCCAAGCCTGTCAAGGGTCAGCCTGGATCACCATCCTGTCCTTGGGTGTGGATGCTTTACCCCAAAGTTTGGTGTCATCGGCGAACTTGGCCAGTCCACTTCTGACCCAAATGTCCACATCCTTAATGAAGATGTTGAAAAGGATAGGCCCGAGGACGGAGCCTTGAGGGACCCCACTGGTTACAGCGCACCGAGACGATTGACTTCCATCAACTACCACTCTCTGGGTTCGACCACGAAGCCGGTTCCCCAGCCAGTGGACTGTGATGTAGCTGAGGCTGCAGTTCGCCAGTTTTTCTATAAGACGATCATGGGATACCAGATCAAAAGCTTTCTTAAAATTGAGATATATGACGCCAATCTCTTCTCCCTTGTCCAGGTGATAGGTCACCCGGTCGTAGAAGGAAATGAGATTGGTCAAGCAAGACCTACCCACAACAAACCGATGCTGGCTATCCCTCAAGAAGTTGCCTTCAGGAAGTTTGTCAAGAGTGATCTCTTTGATGATTTTCTCCAAGATCTTCCTGGGGATGGAGGTCAGGCTGATGGGCCTGTAGTTCCCCAGATCTACTTTCCTTCCACATTGGCCTTCTTCCAATCCTCGGGCACTTTGCCTGAGCGCCACAAGTTCTCAAAGATCTGCCAGGGGCTGAGTCAGGGGCTGCCAGGGGCTGAGCTATGATACTTGCTAGCTGCTTGAGTACCCTGGGGTGTAAGCTGTCTGGGCCAGCTGACTTGAAGGTGTCCAGCCTCTCAAGGTGTTCCTTCACACAGTCAACATTGATGTGGGGTAATAGTTCTCTTTCGCCCTGACCGTCCCATACTGTAATGAGCACAGCCATCCCTTGAGGCTGGGGAAAAACTGACGCAAAATACCTGTTGAGCAGGTTGGCTTTTTCCTGGGTGGCAGTTGTCAGTTGACCCATCTGGTTTAGCAGGGGTTCAATATTACCCTTACTTTTCCTCCGGCTCCCCACATATCTAAAAAAGGACTTTTTATTGTCCTTGATACGTGTAGCCAGTTGGAGTTCAGTCACAGCCTTGGCTTTCCTGGTTTGCTCCCTACCAGTCCAGACTAGTGCAAAGTACTCCTCCTTGGAGGTGGATCCAGTCCTCCATCCTTTGTAGAACTTTCTTTTTAGACTCAGGAGATCTGCTAGTTCCCTGCAGAGCCAAGGGGGCTGCTGTGCCCTTTTGCTGCCTTTCCTCCGAGATGGGATGGACGTTGCTTGAGCTTTCAGCATCGCTCCCTTGAAGAACAACCACTCTTCCTGAACACCCCTCCTCTTTGGGTCATGGTCCCTTAGGGCCTTGCCAACAAGCCTCCTGAGCCTGTCAAAGTCAGCTTTCCTGAAGTTGAGGACTTCTGCTTTGCTGACTGACTTGTCAGCTTTACAGCGGATGGCAGAGGTGATCAGCTCATGGTCGCTGTCTCCCAGCTTCCCTTTGATTGTTAGGTTGCTGATTAAGTCATCCCCCATCGCCAGTACCAGGTCGAGCAGCGCTTTGCCTCATGTCGGTCCATAGGCTTCTTGAGTCAGATAGAGCTCATCCACACACGAGGAAGCTTTGCGACGGTTTGGATGTGGCCGAGTGCTCTTCCCACGAGATGTCTGGGTAGTTGAAATCTCCCATGACGAGCATGCAGCCTCAGCCAGTTCCCTGGTGAACTCCTGGTCAAGCTCTTCCTCCTGGGTGGGAGGTCTGTAGTAGACTCCCACCATTGTGTCCCCTGTGTCTTGTTCCCCATGGATTTTGACTCAGAGAGTCTCCAATCGTCCCCCCTGGGTGCCAATGTCGGCTTGCAGGGACGCGTAGCTTTCCTTGACATAGAGAGCTACCCCTCTCCCCTGCCCCTTTCGCCCACACGATCTCTCCTGTACAGGGTATAGCCATCTATACCTGTGGCCCAGTCATGGGTGGAGTCCCACCAGGTCTCTGTTATCTCTATGAGATCGTAATCCTTTTGGTTTAGCAGGAGGACCAGTTCCTCCTGTTTGTTCCCCAGGCTCCTGGCACTGGTGTACAGGCATGTAAGTGTCCCATTGGGGGCCCCTGCCTTTCTTACAGATCGCTCTGGGGCTGGGGTAGGGGTGGGTCCCCTTGAGTGCCTTGGCTTGCTGGATTTACAAAAACTGCCCAGTGGGCTTGCAGTGGTGGTAGTCCCCTGGTGGGCTCAGTTTAAAGCCTGGTTGAGCAGGTCAGCAAGTCTAGCTGAGAAAAGCCTCCTCCACAGGGGAGCGAGGCGGAGGCCATCTCTTCCCAGCAGACTACTGCCTCCCTCACCAAAGAGCAGGCTGTGATTGTGGAAGCCGAAGCCTTCATGATGGCACCAGGATAGCACTACGACGATACCAAGCTATGGGGTAATGCAGGCACATTGGAGATAGGGCCAGTATCCAAGATGACCTTGACAGACTAGAATCATGGATGGAAAGAAATCAGATGAAGTTTAACAGGGAGAAGTGCAAGGTCCTTCACCTGGGCAGGAAGAACACCTTGCCACAACTACACGATGGGTGGCAGTCCATTGGCTGGCACTGCACCTGCGGGGGTCACAATTGAGCAGAAGATAAATATGAGCCATTAATGCAATGAGGTTGCCAGAAAGGCCAATAGAGCTCCGGTGTGTATCAGCTGATGTGTGGCCAGTAGATCCAGGGAGGTGCTTCTCCCCCTCTGTTCAGTGTTGGTGAGGCCTCAGCTGTAGTACTGTGTCCAGTTCTGGGCACCGCACTTCAAGAAGGATGTGGGTAAGCTCTAGAGGGTCCAAAGAAGGGCCATGCATATGATTAAGGACATAGAGGATATGCCCAATGAGGAGAGACTCCGGGAACTGGGCCTGTTCAGCCTGAGTAAGAGAAGGCTGAAAGGTGACTTGATAGCCACCCGCAAATACGTCAAAGGTGAACACCGGGACCTAGGGGAGCAACTCTTCAGGAAGGCATCCCAACGGAGGATGAGGAACAATTGGCATAAGCTAATAGAGGGTAAAATCAGGCTTGAGATAAGGAAGAACTTTTTCTCTGTAAAGGTCACCAGAATCTGGGACACGCTCCAGCAGAGGTGGTGCAATCACCCTCCTTGGAGGTGTTCAAGATGAGGCTGGACAAGCACCTTGTTGAGTTCGTCTGAGCCCAATAATGTCCTGCCACGGCAGGGGCCTGGACTTGATGATCTTACAGGTCCCTTCCGGTTCTATGATTCCATGCCCCCCTTGACCTCAGCCTCTTCCCCACAGGCTTTT
The DNA here is from genome assembly GCF_000455745.1 of Alligator sinensis. Lineage (NCBI taxonomy): Eukaryota > Metazoa > Chordata > Crocodylia > Alligatoridae > Alligator > Alligator sinensis. Next base: position 727,319 of record NW_005842742.1, read on the forward strand.
GTGCCACATCTCCAGCCCCTTCAAGCCCAAAATCACTTACTGGGTTGCACCCAGGTGTTAGGGGTGCCTGTGGAAGCCTCCCGTACCCCAAGATGCACCCAGCTCTGGTGTGGAGCTGCTGGGGAACTTGGCTGAGACCAAGGCCTAGGAGGCGTTTGGCATCTCCCTAATGTCAGGGAAAGAACCCAGGTGTCTGGGCTCACAAAACCCCTGCTCTCACCCCCAGCCCCCAGTGACCAGGGAACCCAGGCATCCAGGCTCCTAGGACCCCCCTGCTCTCACCCCCAGCCCCCACTCCCCTCCTAGAGCAGAAAGGAACTCAGGAGTCCCAGCTCCCAGCTGGAGTGGAAGGGAGCGGGGGGGCAGCAACCTCCACTTCCCACCACTGGGGGGCACCAAGGGCTGGGAATCCCCCTGCCTTGGTCAGGCTCCCAGGGACCAGAGCTGGAGAAAATCCAGGCGTCCAGGCTCCCAGAGAACAGAATTGGCATGTGTCCAGGCCCCCTCGTTAGACTTGAGGCTGCTCATTTTGCCAGACTTTTAATCACTCACCAGTGCTCAGTGCTGGATGCTTCCCATACACCTCTCCTCTGCCTGTTGAGCATCATGGCCAGGGCCCAACCCCCAGCTCTGGGCAGGGGTGAATTAATGCAGAGGCTTGCAGGACCCAGACCCAGGGGCCCTGCCAATCAGGGGCTGCCTGGGAAAAATTCAGGGGGCAGGATAACTGTGCACACCAGGGGCAAGCTGCACAGCAGTCGGTTTGCCCACTAACCAGCCCAGTGCTGTGCAAGGTGTGGGAGCAGGGTGAGCAGCTGTGGGCCACCACATAGGAGATGCAGAGCCAAGACCGAGCAGCTGTGGAAGGCGGCGGGTGACAAGGCAGTGACGTGGGGCCAGCTGCAGGAGCTCGAGGGCAACTTCTGGCAGACAGGGCAGGCAACCATAGTGCCAATGACATGGGCACTGCAGGTGAAAGTGTGGCTGGCCACACAGGGGCCACTGGCACCTGATGCTGAGGTGCCATGTGGGAGGGAGCAGTCCCTTCTACACAGGAGCGGAGTAGTGCACGGGCCATGCCACGGGGGACCCCAAGGGGCTGCAGAGCGGGGGGTTATTCGTGCCTCATGCAGGAGCTGGGCCAAGCTCTGCCACTGCCAGAGCGTCCATCCTCTGGCCTGTACTGAAGCTGGGATTTGCAGGTGAATCCTCTGCACCATCGCAGGTGCTGGTGGATGCCCAGGGCACAAGGACTGAGGCACCACTGCAGAGCTGAACAAGCAGAGTCTGCAGATCCAAAGCCTGCAAAGCAAAGAGGAATCCCTTGCCCAGGAGAGCCACACATCGCCCATAATCCTGTGAAATATGAAAGGTCATAACAAGAAAGAAGCATGATTTAATGTCCTGCTTGCCATCAGTCAGCTCAGAAGTAAATAGACTGCTCTGACTTTGACCAGAGCGGAGCCTCTTTTGTATCACACAGACTTTTCAAACCGGAGATCTTACACCACCTCTCTACTCTCCTGTGAAATATGAATTTTCATTTTCCCCTGGGAGAAATGTTACCATCTTGGCACTCTCTTGTGCCTGAGGAAGGGTACGTATGCTTGACACTTGGCAAATAAAGCCTTTTTTTTGCAAATGTTTGGTCTAATAAAAGATATCGCCTCCCCAAGAGTTATGATTACTTTTGCCTGTAGAATAACACAGCTACAACCTGTATCCCTGCAAAGCAAAGTGAGTTACTCGGTCTCCTCCTTTCATGCTAAGAGCAGCACAAATCCACATGGTAGCTGATGCTGTACTGTGCACACCTTGGAAGCTTCTGCAGTTGGTTTATGCTCTTCCTGAATGAGATAGAAAAGAAGCCAGAGGCCAGTCTGCATGCGAGAAAGCCTGTCATTGATAATGCAAACTGAGGCAATCAATGGGTAAGAGAAAGGTGGAGGGGGAAGGGGAATGTAGACCTGATGATAAGATATAGCTGGTAAGTAGTAGAGCGGTATCTGGGGTATTAGATAATATGTCATAAATCCAATGTTTATATTTGGTCCATGATTTTTAGTATCCACGAAGTTGATGAAGTGAAGTTTGTCGGCTCGCCTGCGAAAGGCATTTTGTAAATTCCCTTGGAGGATTGAGAGATTGGAGAGAGAGTGGTTGTCTTATGAGAAATGTGCCCCAACATTTTGTACCCCAAAGCTTGTAAAGAATAATTTTTCAACTATTTTGTTGATCTAATAAGAGATATCAGATTTACCCAAAGAACCTTATCTGCCTGTCTCCTTAGACCAACACAGCTATGACCTGTACCCCTGAAACAGGTCTGATTGAATCAGTGATGGATGCCCCTAAATTGAAAGAGTGCATTTTTAATCATCAAAATTAAAAACCCAGTTTTCAATTTGGGGAACTAACCCCCTGTGACCTGTACAAGCACCCCCACAGCCCAGCCCACAGGCTTGATCTCTACACTTGGATGGCGCAAGTCATCAGAGCGGCTTTGTCCTTTTGCCTCGCAGGGCTCTGATCAGTGCCCAGTCTGTTTTGGTGCCCGCAGTTTGGGCACGTGGTACTTTTTGCCTCCCCGATTCAGTAAAAGACCAACCCCTGAAGCTTTTTGTCTCAGCTCCCTCACAGAATGAAATCTGAAGGTAGTTACTGGGGGTCCAGATCCGGCTCACTCAGCTCTGCTGCCTCTTGGGTTTGTTTGCAATGATGGGCAGACCTCAAACTATTTCCGGCTCTGACATATTCCACCTAGGAACCTGCTGCATGAGCTTTACCATGGAGTTCAGTGCTCTCCAGACGACTGTTCCTGCAACACAATCACTGCAAGCCTCATTATTGACTTGCATGGGAGCAGGAGGCAGAGCTGCTATGGAACCAGTTCACATGAGCATTCATAGCGAAAGCTAGATAAATAAATGATTCACTAACCTGTCCGTGGTTTTGATACCGGCCAACCTATTCATCCCTTTGCATCTTCAGGACATCAAAACTCCGAGTCCGAAGTGGAGGTTAAACTTCAAGCCTCGGCCATGCCAACCAAACACAAAATTCTCGGATGGGATCTGCACAGACACAGTATGTCCAAATGCCCTTGTGGCCCTATTCAGTGGACTCATCCTGCCAGCACTTACTGCCACAGTCCTGGAGCCATGTAAACATTTAATGGGTCTCTTTATTAACACTTTTTGATACGTTCATGTTTATAATAGGGCGTGGGGGGCCTCCAATTTTTTGTTTGCCCAGAGCTCCAATAAATCCTCGTCTGCCACTGGTGCTGGGTCTGTGCTGCATGGACAGTGTTGGGGACATGGCGCGCAGCCTGGCTGTGCATGGTACAATGGGCCCCGGGACCCGAGTGGGGCAGGAGGGACAGGGTGTTGGGATGCTCCTGCGCCTGCAATGTCCCTCGTTGGGAATGAGCCCAGCATGTGCACAGTACAGTGGGGAGTGGGGAGACGGAGGGAAGGAGGGAGGGAAGGAGGGAGGGAAGGATGGATGGATGGATGGGGGAATGAATGCATGGATGGATGAAGGAAGGAAGGGAGGACGGAGGGATTAACTAATGCATGGCTGGATGGAGGGATGCTGGGAATCTCCCTGGGTGGCCACATGGATGAGGGAAGAAGCAGCATGGCCTGGTGGGCAGAGGGACAGGTGGACGGGCCTGGGGGGGGATGGGGCGCAGGGCCCGTGGCTCTTCTTTGGCTGGGCAGGTCTCCCGTGGCCTCGGGCTTCTGTCTATGTGCTGGCCCCATCCCCCCAGTGCCGGTTCCTGCCATCCTTGGCTCCTGCAGGGGGAGCAGACGGCACAGTCCTGAGAGCTGGCCCAGGGGTCCTGGCTGCGGTGGCAGCGTGGGAAGGGGGACATGGGACACATGGACAGAGACTCACCTGCTGTAGCAGCACCATGACAGGGCCAGTGCCAACCTGGCTGCCATGACCACAGCCTTGACCACGAGTTCTGCAATGGGGAGGAGCCTCGTGGTCTGGGGGGCAGGGCCAGTTGCCAGTGGGATAAGGGGATAGGTGATGAGTCCCCAGAGCCATGCCCGCAGCCCAGCGGCCCCAGAGATGACACAGCACCCTCCAGTGGTCCCTGTAGGTCTGTAGTGTGTCTAGTGCCCCTTAGTGGCCACCATTGGCCACTGCCACCCCAGCCCCAGCACAGCACCCCCCCGGGCCCCTTACAGTGCATGGTGACCCACACGCTCTGGTTAGCCACTCCGTAGTAGTTTTGGGCCTGGCACCAATACACCTTGCTATCCACAGTACTGAGGTTGTGAAGCTCCAGGTGCACTGCACCCCCTGGCCAGGGGCTCCCAGCATCTCGTTTCCCCAGGTCCAATGCACAGAGGCAGAGGGGTTGAGGGCGGCTCCCTCCTGGGCCAACACTGAGAGGAGTTCACCCGTGGCCCCCAACATGACCGGCTCTGGAAGGTAAGAGATGGTTAGGACCGACCCCCGCCCCCATGCACTGAGCCTCATACCAAGCGGCTTGGAGATGTGGCTGGCTCTGGGGGGCTGGCCTGGGGGTGGCTGGCTCTGGAGTGGAGCCTCCAGTGTGTCTCCCATCAGGACACCAAACAGCCATAGCATGGGGCAGGTTCCCTCTCCTCCAGTGCCTCCCAGTTCCCAGCCTCTTACCAGTGTGTCCATCCTTTTTCAGGATTCCATTGATCTCCGGGGTCCCGGGTGGGTTTGAGGCAAGGAAGCCACAGAGTGCAGGATCAGGCCGAGAACCTGGACACCTGGGTTCCCTCCAGCTCGGAGGGGATTGGGGTCCGGGTGTGAGAGCAGGGAGCCAGACACCTGGCAGTGCTGTGGGGGAGATGGGCTCTCACAGACGATCTGGAGCTGGGTACTGGCCTGGGTCATAATCCTCTTGACCCCGGCGTAGGAGACGCGGCAGACGAGGTCCCTCCCATCGTCTCCAAAGCCAGGCCTGAGGCCATGTTCAGAACTGTACATGGTGCCCCCTGTGTCCTGGTGCGTTGGGACCAGAGGCAGCTCTGAGGGCCCCGTCCAGGTCATGCTGTGGGGGGTCTCGGAGCAGGAGCTGGGGGTCCGGCACGTGATGTTCACCATAGTCCCAGCCCACAGCCTCCCAGGAGTCCCATCCAGCCAGGGCACCTGGATGATGGGCCCATCTGTCGGGGAGAGAGGAGGGTTGGAGGGTGGGGGATATGTCAGACGTTCTATTTGGCTGATCCCAGCTGTTCCACCCCATAGCTGGCTGCATTGTGAGGCCTATTGAGCCAGGGGCTGGGGTATGTGGGGAAACTGGGTTTCCCCTGGGGGTGTTATGCTCATCCACTCCTCCCCAGAGCTGGATGCATTAAAGGGGGCCAGTGAGGGCAGGCTGTTTCGCCGCCCCCCACAGAGCTGGGTGCATCCTGGCTCCAAGTGGGCCTGAAGAGCTGGGATGAAGGGCTGGCTTCCCTGTTCCCCAGCTGCTCCACCCCAGAGCTGGGCGCATCCTGGTCTCAAATAAGCCTCAGAGAGCAGCTGAAGAGGGTAAGGGGTGAGTGGGGGGTGAGCAGATCCCTGCCAGGCCAGGACTGAGCCTATGTAGGCTGGGGGCAGAGGGGAAGGTGGGTTGGGGGCTGGAGGTGGGGTGCCTTACCAAGCACGGAGACCCGGAGCTGGGTGAATTGGTGCCTGTAGATGTATTTGAACTCCTGTTGCTCCACACAGAAAACATAGGTCCCAGTGTCGCTGGTCTGGATGTCCTGGATGTCCAGGGAGCAGTCTTCAGGGCCCTCAAGGGCCGGAACTGGCCCTGGGCCTCGTCTAAGACCTTTCGAGATGGGTCATTGGTGGCCATGGGGGAGCCCAAGAGGTAATCTGCCAGTGTCTTGAACCAGTAGCCGTGGAACTTGTGCCTGGGGTAGGATGCATCCTCCAAGGAGGGGTAGGTGAAGCGACAGGGGATGCGGCCACAGACGCTGTGCTGGACCCTGACTTCATCCGGGAATGTCAACAAGAAGTGGGTGGATTGGGGCTCCTGGGAAAGGGACCCTGTGAGGATGGAGAGCTGGGATGGATGGGGATGGAATGCACAGCTGGTGACCCTCACCCCTGACCTGCAGCCCCCTGCCGCCTCCTGGTCCCCCTCACTCCCAGCACGCAGCCCCCTGAACCCACCAGCCCTGCTGGCGACCCTTACTCCAGGCCCACAGCCCCCTGTTCCCCAAGCCCTGTTAGTGCCTCTCACTCCTGACCTGCAGCCCCCTGTGCTCTCCCGATGCCCCTCACTCCTGACCTACAGCCCTCTGCCCCCACAGCACTGCCGATGCCACTCCCCTGCCCCTCACTCCCAACCCACAGCCGCTACCACCCCAAGCTCTGCTGGTGCCCCTCACTCCCAACCTGCAGCCCCCTGCCTCTTACCCCTCCAGAGCAGGGCAAGGATCAGGGCTCTCAGCATCACTGTGGGGTGAGCTTGAGTTCCTGTCCCCCTGCCTGGGCCCCGATCCTTAGATTCATTTCCCATCTCCAGGGGTCTGGTCTTGCTGGAGAAAGACCTAGACAAGGGCAGGATAGAGAACCCAGACATCCAGCTCTCAGCCCCCCACAGCCCCCACTGCCCTCCCAGAAAAACCAGGTGTCTCTGCTCGAAGCCTAGAGCAGGTTGAGTGGGTCCAGATGCTGCAGCCATCTACACTGTTTCCCCCAACACACCCTGCTTCCCCCGCCACACCTAAACTCACTTGTTGGGGGCACTGAGGCAGGGAATTCCCCTGCCTGGTGCTTCCCTGAGGTTGGGGGGAGTGATGGGCATCAGCAGGGCTAGCAGGGGTCAGGGGGCTGCAGGTCAGTAGTGAGGGGCACCAGCAAGTGGGAAACAGTGTGAACAGGAAGCAGAAAGCAGAAGTAGGAGCCGGGGGGGGGGGATTTACAATAATCTCTCACAACAGCCCCTGCCCCCTGCCCTGCAAGGAGAGGAGGCTGCAGCAGACTTGTCTGGAGGACACCCACGGCTCTATCCCCTCAGCTTGGCTCTCAGTCCAGGGATCCTGACTCTCCCACCTCCGTCCGGAGAACCCAGGCATCCGGGGCCCCTGCTCTCAGCCCCGGCCCCCACGCTGCTCCCAGAGCCGGAGAGAACCCAGGCGTCTGGCCTCCCAGCCCCAGCTGCCAACCACAGCCCCCGCCTCCTGCCCCGCCTTGATCTTAGCCTCTTCCCCAAAGGCTTTTCCATGGCATCTTTGGCCCCTTTGACCCACTACCACTTACCCGGTTGGAGCTGGGGGCTGGGGGTGGCTGCAGAGGCCTCCTGTGCCCCAACATGGCCCAGCTCTGGGGTGGACCTGCTGGGGAAGGGCCTAGTGGAACAGCTGGTTCCTGTTTGGAACAGGAAATGGGGACCCTGGGCTGGACAGAGCTGAAGCCAAGGCTGGGGCAGGTGCTGGCAGGGCTGGAAGGAGAAGTAGCTGAGATCAAGGCCTAGGTGGGGTTTGGCACCTCCCTCCTGTCATGAGAGAGAACCCAGGCATCCAGGCTCATAAAAACCCCTGCTCTCACCCCCATGACCCCTAATGCCCAGAGAACCCAGGTGTCCAAGCTCCCAGAAGCCCCTGCTCTCTCCCCCGCCAGCCCCGACTCCCCCCTGAGCTGGAAGGAATGCAGGAGTCCCAGGTCCCAGCTGCAGAGGATGGATGGAGATGGATGGGGGGTGGGAGGCGGGGCAGACAGCACATCCTCTTCCCACCACTAGGGGGCGCCAGGGGACTGGGAATTCCCCTGCCTTGATCAGGCACCCAGGGACCAGAGCTGGGCAGGCATCTGGGCTCCCAGAACCACCTGCTCTCACCCTCGCTGACCCCCAATGCCCAGAGAACCAAGGTGTCCCAGCTCCCAGGACCCCTTGCTCTCACCTCTGGGACACCCCCCTCCCCCGCTTTTGTCCTAGAGAAACCAGGCGTCCAGGCTCCAGGGCCTCCCAACTCACACCTGTGCCACCCCAGAGCCAGCCGCATCCTAGGGCTTCTTATATCCAGGGGTGGGGAGTAGGGTCTTGTTGGAGAAGGGATACTGGGAACCCAAACGCCTGGGTTCTCTGAAGCTCTGGGAGGGCAGTGGGATCTAGTTGGGGGGGCTGGGAGCCCAGATGCCTGGGTTCCTGTCAGCTTTGAGGACGCTTCCACGTCCCTGATCCAGTCTACAAGGGACAACCCAACCCTGCCTTTTTTGGGCTGGAACCCAGGCATCCAGGTACCTGGGCATGGTGCCCAGCCCTGGGCCTGCCTCGTGATGCCGGGCACTGATGAGAAAGGAGGAAGCGCGGGCGCGGGCGCGGACGTGACCTGGGTGCACGCACGTCACTTGCTCCGGCCTTCTTGGAACCTGCCACAAAAGGGCCCAGATGTCCCAACCTCACCCGGACGCCTGGGTTCTCTGACTCGGGGAGGGGAGGGGAGGGGCAGGGATGGCACACGCCACAACCGCAGGGGAAGTGGAGGAAACCCAGGCATCCAGGCTCCCGTCTCACCCCCCTGAGCGGACGCTCCCAGGCCCCACTTCCCTCCCATAGCTGTGATAGACCCCAAGCGTCCAGGCTCCCAGTCCCCCTGCTGACCCCCCGACCCCAGTTTCCTGCCCAGACCCGGGAGAGAACCCAGGCATCTGGGCCCCCAGCCCCCCACTCTGACCCCCAGCCCCTGAACCAGACCTGGGAGAGAACCCAGGCATCCGGGCCCCCAGCCCCTTTCCCAGAACCGGGAGAGAACCCAGATGTCCAGGCCCCCAGCCCTATTCTCAGACCTAAAAAAGAACCCAGGCATCCAAACCCCCAGCCCCCTTCCCAGACTGGGAGAGCACCCAGGCGTCCGGGCCCCTTACCTCCCCTCTCTCAGAGGCTGGGGATAACCCCAGGAGTCCTGGGCCCCTTTCGGGGTGACTGAGTCCATGCCCCCCCGGGGGGTTTCTTGGTAGCAGCAGGGGAGGGGAGGGGGTGGGGGCTGACTATATCTCCCCCCTCAGCTTCCTCCCAGGCCCCAGTCTGGCCTATGCCCACATCCTCTGCGGTCGCCACCTCCCTGGCCAGTCAGCTGGTAGATCCTGAACGGACTGCTGGGTTCTTCCCTCTCAGTGAGATGCAGCCTACAGACTCAGCCAGAGCTGGTGAGTAGGGTTCCTGAGGCTGGGACAGGGCTGGGGGGGGACCCAGACACCTGGGTTCTCTCCCAGGCAGTGGGGTCTGGGGAGGGGTGAGAGCAAGGCGGGGGTCTAGGAGCCCAGATGCCTGGGTTCCCTCCCCAGCTCTGGGAGGGAGTAAAAGGGGAAGCTGGTTGTCAGGACTCCAGGCTTCAGTGTGGGGTGGCAGGTTACAGATTGGGAGCCCAGATGCCTGGGGTCCATCCAGCACAGCAGGATGGGAGGGGGATTGGGGGCTCCGAGTGGGGCACTAGACACCCGGACACCTGGGTTCTCCCGTTCTGGGAGCTGAGCAGGTGCTGGCTGCTGGGCGCCTGGGCCCCCTGGGCCACAGGGCTGGGTGGGTGGGGGCTTCAGCATCCCATACTGGTGGGGCAGAGTGTCACCCCCAGGGCTGTTGGGGGGCATGGGGGCAGATGTTGTGGGGTGCTGCCCCCCTGCACTGTAGGGGCAGGAAGTGAGGAGGAGGAAGGCAAGGCGGTGACGCAGGGCAGGGTGTTGTAATCCCCTGCCCTCACCTCGCAGGGAACCAAAGCGTCCAGGCCCCCAGCTCTCCCTGGGTACATGTACCAGCCCCCACTCCCCTCCCAGAACTGGGGAGAACCCAGGCCCATGGCTCTAAACAATCTGCTACAGGTGGGAGCCTGGATGCCTGGGTCCTCTCCAGCTCTGGAAGGGGCGTGAGACCTGATGGGTCACAGCAGGGTGAGGGCACCAGAAGCACGGACACCTGGGTTTCTTCCACACTCTGCAAGGCAGAGCTATCTGACCCCTAACAGCCTGGATGCCTAGGTTCATGGCCTGGATGCCTGGATTCTTGCCTAGCTCCAGGAATAGAGATAACTATTGCCATAGAACCAGTAGAATTGGGAGCCCAGATGCCTGGTTTCTCCAGGAGGGGTGTGGGGCCTCTGGACGCCACCTGCCCAAATACCTGGCCCCCTAATACTCTCCCCCACCCTACAGAGGCTGTTGCGGATCCTGGTGCCCCCATCATTGGCCTGGTCCTGGCCATCTACATCATCACCTTCATCACAGGGCTGCCCACCAACCTCCTGGCCCTGGTGACCTTCGTGCGCCAGGTCCGGCACCGGCCCAACCCTGGCGCCGTGCTGTTGCTCAGCCTCACCGTGTCTGACCTCCTCCTCCTCCTCTTCCTGCCCTTCAAGATGGCTGAGGCAGGAACCAACATGACCTGGCAGCTGCCTGTCATTCTGTGCCCCATCACCAACTACTGCTACTACACCTGCATCTACGTCAGCACCCTCTTCCTCACAGCGCTGGGGGTGGACCGCTACCTCAGCGTGGCCTTCCCGGTGCAGTACAAGCTGCGGCGGCGGCCGGCCTATGCCATGGCAGCCAGCGTGGCCTTCTGGGTGTTGGCCTGTGCCCACTGCAGCGTCGTCTTCATTGGAACCTACTACAGGAAGCATGGGCTGAGCCAGAAGTGCTATGATAACTTCTCCTCAGACCAGCTCCATGTGGTGCTGCCCTTCCGCCTGGAGCTCTCCCTTGTTCTCTTCTGGCTCCCAGCCACCATCACCATCTTCTGCTATGTCAACTTCGTGCGGATCCTCCTGGCGCTGCCCAACATCCCGCGGCGGAGGAAGCACCGGGCTGTGGGGCTAGCTGTGGCCACCTTGGCCAACTTTGTCATCTGCTTCGCGCCCTACAACATCTCCCACGTGGTGGGATTTGTGGAGAAGCGGAGCCCCCCATGGCGGATCTATGCCCTGCTCCTCAGCACCTTCAATGCCTCCCTGGACCCTGTCGTCTTCTACTTTTCCTCCAATGCTGTCCGCAAGGCCTTCGTCACGTGCCTCACCAGTGTGGCAGGCCGGGTGCGGGGGGCCGGGCCACAGGGGCCCTGCCTGGTCACCAGCCGGGAGCAGGGAGAGGACACGCGGACAGGGAGTGGGGACGAGCTGGAGGGGTCATCTGGGTGAGGCGGAGCCTGACTCTAGATGAGAAGCTGGCCTCCTGTGTGGGCTGCCCTGGGGAGCTGGAGGAAGCTGGGGGGCTGCAGGCTCCAGGTGTCCTTCTCTTAGGTGCTGTTGTATTGGTGGGAGGGTCGGGGTTGGTGCCTACCTTCTGCTTCCAAGATGGCAGACAACTCCTACAAGGCTTTGGTCTACTCTTGCTTCCAAGATGGTGGGCAACTCCCACAAGGCTTTGGCCTACTCTTGCTTTCAAGTTGGTGGTGTACTCCCACAAGGCTTCAGCCTACTCCTGCCCCCAAGATGGAAGCTGATTCCTATGAGACTTTAGCCTAATCTTGCTTCCAAGGTGGCAGACAACTCCCACAAAGCTTCCGCTTACTTCTTCCAAGATGGTAGCCAACTCCTACAAGGCTTCAGCCTGCTCCCACTTCCAATATGACTCCTGACTCTCACCAGGCTCTGGTCTACTCCTTCTTCCAACCTGGCAAACACCTCCTACAAGGCTCTAGCCTACTGCTGCTTCCCAGATGGCAGCCAACTCCCACAAGCCTTTGGCCTACTCCTGTTCCCAAGATAGCGGCCAATTCCCATAAGACTTTGGCCTACTCCTGCTTCCAACCTGGCACCCAACTCCTACAAGGCTCCAGCCTACTCGTCTTCCCAAGACAGCATCCGCCTCCCAAAAGGCTCCAGCCTGCTCCATGATGCTAAGCAAAGCCATTGGCTCCTGCAGGCTTTGGCCCACTGAGCCCAACCCGTCTCCTGCCTTGAGATTAAAAATGGCTCAACCCCAGCCTAATAACCCTCCTTACTGCTCCTGGACTTCCCATCTCCCTCCATGACTCCTCCAACCCCACCCTCTGCTCCAATGGAGGATGGGAAACCAGCAGGGACAGTGGAGAAGCCAGCCATGGGCTGGTGAAACGGGGGCCAGATTCTGGGAATGGGAGGAAGTCTGGGGGGATGGGTAGGAGCCCAGACATCTGGGTTCTTTTCCTGGGAACAGACGGGACCCTGTTCCCTGGGGTGGGGGCAGGGTACTGGGCTAATTTCAGTGGGGCCTAGAAAAATGGCTGCCGGGCCCTGTGCTCTAATAGGGAACTACCAGCTCTTTCGCGGTGCCTGACACCCTCCGGTGGCGATGGTGGGAGTCACAGGCGGGGGAAAGCAGCAATACATGAGGATTTATTTATTAAACTGGGTTTTGTAAGATATTTTTTTAGGATTACTCAGGGCCGAGAGGAGGAGGGAGCGGGAAGCCCAGATGCCTGGGTCCGTCCGTGGCTCTGGGAGAGGGCAGGGGGGCAGGCAGCCAGACCACCTGGATTCTGGGGTATACTGGGAAAGTGAGTGTGGATTGCGGGGGTTACGGCAGGGGGTGGAGCCAGAGCCGGGATGCCTGAGTTCTCTCCTGCTCTTGGGACTTAGCCTTGGTGACCCAATTGGATGGATTCCAGGTTCCGCCCACTGGGGACTGGGCCCCTGGGCTATTTTTAGCTGTCTGCACAGAGACACTGCCCCACCCCCGCACTGGCCCCCCCAGCTGCTGTCAGGGCCCACTGGGAGCCCAGGTCAAGGAGACATTTGAAGAGCTGAGGATGGACCCAGGTGTCTGAGCTCCCAGCCCCACCTATTCTAACCCATCAAACCCCATTCCCCTCCCAGAGCTGGAGAGAACCCAGGCATCCGGACTCTCAGCCCCCACTGCTCTCTCCCCCCAGTCCCAGTCCCAGTCCCAGTCCCAGTCCCCACTCCCCTCCCACAACTGGAGAGAACCCAGACATCCAGGCCCCTGTCCTAGACCTGCAGAGAATGCAGACCCCACTTGCTCTGACCCTCCACCTCCTCTCCCCTGCCAGAGCTGGGGAGAGCCAAGGTGTCCAGGTCTACCAGTTCCCCCGCTCTCACTCCCCAGCTCCCACTCCCCTCCCAGAACTGGAGAGAACCCAGGCGTCCGGCTCCCAGCCCTCTGCAGCTCTGCCCCCCCTGGACCCCGCTCCCCTCCCGTCCTGCAGCCTGCGGTGGGGGAGGAATTTCCTCCCAGGGGAGGGGACACTATTTAATTGGTTGTTGTCTCCTGAAAGCCTCATTCCCCCACGTGATCCGAGCTGTCTCTGTCACGTCCTGGACTCCTGGGTTCCCTGGAGCCACTGCAGGCAGCAGAGAGCAGGTGGGGACTGGAGAGGGCTATGAAATTGAGGATGGGTGTGGAGAGCATGGACGCCTGGGTTCTCTCCAGCTCTGGGAGGGGAGTGGGGGTTAGGGCAGGGCTCAGGCAGCCTGGATGCCTGGGTCCTCTCCAGCTCTGGGAGGGGAGTGGGTCTGGGGGGGTTAGATCTGGGAGTCTGGGCACCTGGGTTCTCTCTGGCTCTGGGAGGGCAGGGGGGACTGGAGGTTACAGCTAGGGAGCTGGGAACTGTCCACAACTGTCTACCTCTGCCCCTGCTCCCCAGGGGAGTTAGGCTGTGGCCAGCTGCCCGGGTTCTCTCCTTGCCCCCAGCTCTATGCAAATCTCCTTTGTGCTGCAGGTAACTGGCAAATCCAGGAAACAAAACGGTGACAGGAGCTCAGTGGACAGGGCGGGGCGGTGTTGGGGGGGGCGGGAGCGGGAAACCGGACGCCTGGGTTCTCTCCAGCTCAGGGAAAGGGTGGTTGGGGGGGGAGGTGAAAGCAGGAGGGGCTGGGAGCCCAAACACTTGGATTCCACTCCAGCTCTGGGGACGGACTGGATTCTGATGGGTCAGGACGGGGGGGCTGGGAGCCTGGACGCCTGGGTCCCACCCCAGCTCTAGAAGAGGTTGGGGAGGTAGCTTGGGGGGAGAAGGGCAGATACCTGGGTCCTCCCCAGCACTGGGAGGGAAGTGGGGTTTGATGGGTTAAAGTAAAGGGGGGCTGGATCCTCCCCAGCTCTGGGAGGGGACCAGGGGCAGGTGGCTCCCTGAGGGTCCTGGAGCTGGGGGCTGTAAGGCCCCGATTCTGGCATCTGGGTGCCCTCCCCGCACAGTCATGGGAACCCACATCAGAGCCACCCATCTGGGCCATGGAGGGGGAAGTGGTTTTACCAGGTCCGGAAGCACACGAGACTGCTTCTGCGGAAAGAAACCAGGCGTCTGAGCTCCTCCATCCCACCCAGGCTCTAACCACTACATAACTCTCCTGTCCCATTGATTGGAAGGGAACCCAGGTGTCCAGGCTCCCAGCCCCACCTTTGCTAACCCCCCAGACACAGACCTTCACCACCCCACTGCCTCTGGCACGGGGCAAATGGGAAGCAGGTGTAAATCAATCATACGGCACTGGGTAAAAACCCACTGTCAGGCAGGCAGGGCTGGCAGCCTGGACACCTAAGTTCTCCCCTAGGAAAAGAGTGGGAGCATCAGAGCCTGGTGTGCTGGGAGCCCGGACACATGGGTTCTCCTCTAGGAAAGATAGGGGTGATGGTCAGGGAGCCCAGATGCCTGGGTCCTATCGAGCTGCAGTAGGCGATGTGGGTCAGGCTGAGAGACTGGGCTTTGGGTCCCCTTACCGCTTACCTGCTCCTTCCCGCAGGCGATGGCCTTCCATGACAAGTCACTGATCCTCTTTGTCTACATCTTCACCTTCATCACGGGACTGCCTGCCAACCTCTTCGCCTTTGCCACCTTCGTGCGCCAAGTCCAGCGCCGGCCCAGCCCTGTGGCCGTGCTGCTGCTCAACCTCACCGTGTCCGACCTCCTCCTCCTCATCTTCCTCCCCTTCAAGATGGCTGAGGCGGCTGCCGATATGACTTGGCCACTGCCAGCTTTCCTCTGTGCCCTGACCAACTACTGCTACTACAGCAGCATCTACCTCAGCACCTTCCTCCTTATGGCTGTCAGTGTGGAGCGCTACTTAGGCGTAGCCTTCCCGGTGCAGTACAAGCTGCGGCGGCGACCAGCCTACGCCGTGGCAGCCAGTGCAGCCTTCTGGGTGCTGGCCTGCTCCCACTGCAGCATTGTCTTCATCTCCGAGGCCCAGGCACCCAGCGCTAATGCCACCAACATCTCCCAGTGCTACAATGACTTCTCGGTAGACCAGCTGCGGGTGGTGCTGCCTGTCCGCCTGGAGCTCTTCCTCTTCCTCTTCTGCCTCCCGTTTGCCATCACTGTCTTCTGCTACGTCAACTTTGTGCGGATCCTCCTGGCCCTGCCCAACATCCCGCGGCGGAAGAAGTGCCGGGCAGTGGGGTTAGCCTTGGCCACCTTGGCCAACTTCATGGTGTGCTTCGCCCCCTACAACATCTCCCATGTGGTGGGATTTGTGAATAACGAGAGCCCTCCGTGGCGTATTTATGCCCTGCTCCTCAGCACTTTCAATGCCTCCCTGGACCCTATCATCTTCTATTTCTCCTCCTCTGCCGTCCAGAAGGCCCTGGTGGGGTCGTGGCTGGTGCTGAGGAACCGGCTGTATGCTGCAGTGCCCCGCTGCTACTGCCTGCGTGGAGGCAGGGAGGACCAGGCGGGCAACGGGGATGAGGTTGAGGCCGAGGGGTCATCCACCTGAGCCACCCTCCATGGCCATGAAAAAGGGGCGGATGGTCGTCGGGGCAGAATTTGGAGGCCCAAAGGGGTTGTGTGGGCCGTGACTGCCACTAGGCTGCAGCCTAATGCTGCTTCTGAGGAGGTACCGACCTCCATGAGCCTCCGGCTTACTTTGGCTAATGACTCTGGGCCCAAATTAAAACCATAGAATCACAGAGAAATAAGACATGAAGGACCAGGGGGTCACATCTAGACCAACCCACTGCTCCAAGCAGGACCAGCCCCAGCTTCATCATCCCAGCTAAGGCTTATTCTACCTGGGTTTTCAAAACCTCAAGGATGGAGACTCCATCACCTCTCTGGGTAGCCTGTTGCAGTGCTTTACCACCCTCCTAGCGAAAAGGTTTTTCCTAATATCCAGCCTCAATTTCCCTTGCTGCAACTGGAGCCCATTGCTCCTTGTTCTGTCATCTGCCCCCACTGAGAACAGCCCAGCTCATCCTCTTTGGATCTACACTGCAGGGAGTTGAAGGCTGCTGTTCAGTCCCCGCCCCCCAGTCTTCTCTTCCGCAGACTCAATAAGCCCAGTTCCCACAGACTCTCCTCATCTGTCCTGAATCCTCTTTGTTGCCTTCTGCTGAACTCTCTTCAATCCTTTCTGTACTGGAGGGTCCAAAACTGGACACAGGTCTCCAGATGTGGCCTCCCCAGTGCTGAAGAGGGGAATAATCACTTCCCTTGACCTGTTGGTTCTGACTCAGCTTCTTGTCCCCTGTCACCACCAGGTCCTTCTTTGCAGACCTGCTGCCAAGCCAGTCAGCCCCCAGCCTGTACCGGTGCATGGGATTGTTCCATCCTAAGTGCAGGACTTTGCATGTGTCCTTGTTGAACCTCATGTGATTCTTTTGGCTCAATCCTCCATTTTGTCAAGGTCACTCTGAATCCTAGCCCCACCCTCCAGCATATCCGCTACTCCCCCCAGGTTGGTGTTGTCTGCAAACTTGCTGAGGGTGCACTCTGCCATCTTCCAGGTCATGGATGAAATATTGACCAAAACCAGCCCCAGGACCAACCCCTGGGGCACTTCACCGGCCACCAACTAGACACCAAGCCATTGATTACTACCCTCTGAGCCCGACGCTCCAGCCAGTTTTCTATCCTCCAGTCCATTCATCCGACCTGGACTTCCTTAGATTGATTGCGAGAATGTTGCAGGAGACCATATCAAAAGCCTTGCTAACATCAAGGTATACCACATCCACCGGTCTCCCTGCATCTGCAGAGCCAGAGGATCTGCTCCATGACTTTTCCACAGGCTGAGGTGAGGCTGTAGTTCCCTGGATCCTCCTTCTTCCTTTTCTTAAATATGGACAATAGATTTGCCCTTTTCCAGTCATCCAGGACCTCTTCTCATCTCCATGAGTTTACAAAGATGAGGCCAGCAGCTCTGCAGTCACATCAGCCAACTCCCTCAGCACCCTCAGGTGAATCCCATCTGGCCCCATCGGTTTGTACACGTCCAGCTTTTCTAAATAGTCCCTAACTTGTTTTTTTACCCTGAGGGCTGCTCCCCTCCTCCCCAAATAGTGCTGCCCAGTGCAGCCTTCAGGTACTTGCCCTTGCTTGCAAAGACTGAGGTGAAAAAGGCTCTGGACGACTGTGGTTAACAACTTTAGGTCCGCTGCTCCAATGCTCCGGCCTAACTTGGCTAACGAGCCTGGGCCCAACTCCCCCAAAGGCTCCAGCATGCTGCAGCTAATGAGACTGGGCTCCATTTCCTCCAGGCCCCCACTTCGTTCATTGGCCCAACTCCACACAGGCTCCAGCCCACTTCAAAGACAACTCCAGGCCCAACTCCAACAAGGCTCTGGCCTGTTGTACTGCTTCTACAGAGAGGCATCAACTTCTGTGAGGCTTTGGCCTACTTCGGCTTCTGAGCTGGCCGGCTGTCCTGCTCTGCCTTCAGACCTGGGGTCCTGGCTCACTTCAGCTTGTAAACTGGTCCCGCTACTCCCACAAGGCTTCGGCCTACTTCAGCTAAGAACTCCAGACCCAACTCCGACAAGGCTTTGGCTCAGTGGCGTACCATGGGTCTCTGGCGCCTGGGGACCAATGCTTGCATTTGTGCCTCCCCTCAACTCAGGGATGATCCAAGCAGTGTGCAAAGCTCCCTCTCCCACCCATGCACTTCTGCAGGGAAACTGAGATGCACACCGGATGCCAGGGGAGCAATGGTGGCTGGGATTTCCGCCCATAACAGGCAAAGAAATGTAGAACCCGCTGGGCAGGAGGGTGGGCCACGCATCAAAAGCGGGAGGCGCCATGGCCTCTTGGACTGGCTGGTGCCCCACCCCCGGCCGGCATCCAGGGGCCATGGACCCCTCCCCCTGCTCGGTACGCCACTGCTTTGGCCTACTCCAGCTAACAACTCTGAACCCAACTCCCACAAGGCTTTGGCCTACTCTGGCAAACGACTCTGGGCCCAATTCCTGCCTGGCTCCAGCCTGTCCTTGTAGGTTTGGCTTCCCCTGACATCTATCTTACCACATTTGCGGGTGTCTGTGATGCCTCTTGACCCTGCGGCCCCCCCTCCGGCTCCCGGGGGCCACAGCTGCCTCAGGAAGAGGAAGTTTCTGGCTGACACAGGAACCCCAGGACTGACATGTAGCAGGGAGGATGATGGAGGACCGAAACCTTGACGCAAGATCCCTCCACATACACCACCAGCCTGAGCATGGCAGGATTTCCAGGGAGTCCATGGTATCGACCAGCTGGGGGTCTGGGCCCCGCTGCCCAGCTGGCTTGGAAGGCAGCGGTATTAAGGCTGTTATCCGAGCCTAACAGCACAGCTCAGGACTCAGCTCAAGGAGCCCCGCAGTGGTACTGGAGCTGTTAACCACCCCGCAGGTGGCTGGTGGGGAACTCACCCCAGGGCAGGGCCATGCATCTGGCTTCTGTGGCTGTGTGTGTGGGGCAGAGGTGCCCCAGCAGGGGGTAACATCCGTTTCCCTGCCTCGCTGGCCCACAACCCACCAAAACCCCTGCTGTATCCAAGGATAAAACCCAGAACAGTGAGAATTCACCCAGCCCCTCGACTGGTCTCCTGAGCTAATTCATGATGGGGTGGGGCTGGGGACACCTGGGGTCTCTCCCCACTCTGGGAGGAGAGAAGGGGGCCAGGGAGGGTCAGAGCAGGGGGGCTGGAAGCCCGGACTCCTGGGTTCTCTGCCTGCTCTGGAAGGGGAGTGAGGCCTGATGGGACACAGTAGGGGAGACTGCGAGCCTGGACACCTGTGTTCCATCCACGCTCTGCAAGGCAGAGCTCCCTGACACCTAACGACCCGGACGCCTGCGGTCTTGGCCCGAATGCCTGGGTTCCTCCCCAGCTCTGGGAATGGAGGGATGTGTATTGCCTTAGAGCCAGATGGGTTGGAAGCCCGAATGCCTGGGTTCCATCAAAGTTCCTGGAGAGGTGTGGGATGTGTCCTGGCAGACCCCTTGGATGCCTGGTTTCTCCGGGTGGGCCACAGGGCCTCCAAAGGCCGCCCGCCCAGATACCCAGCTTGTAAATCCTCTTCCCATCCCCACAGAGGCTGTTGTGGAGCCCAGTGCGCACATCAAGACCCGTGTGGTCCTGGCTGTCTACATCCTGGCCCTGGTGACCTTTGTGCACCAGGACCGGCACCAGGCCAACCCCAGCACTGTGCTGCTGCTCAACCTCACTGTGCCCAACCTCCTCCTCCTCTTCTCCCTCCTCTTAAAGATGGCAGAGTCAGGCATGGAAATGACCTGGTAGTTGCCCGCTGTGCTGTGCCCTATTACCAACTACTGCTCATACAGCCGCATCTACCTCAGCATCCTCTTCCTCAGGGCGCTGGGCGTGGACCACTACCTCAGCGTGGCCTTCCCAGTGAAGTACAAGCTGCAGCAGCAGTCGGCCTATGCCACAGAGGCCGGAATGGCTTTCTGGGTGCCGGCCTGCACCCACTGCAACATTGTCTTCATCAGGCGCTACTATGGGCAGTGCGGGCTGAGAGTTGCTACAACTTCTCCCAGGACCAGCTCCACATGGTGCTGCCCTTCTGCCTGGAGCTCTTCCTCATCCTCTTCTGCCTCCTGGCTGCTGTCACCATCTTCTGCTACTTCAATTTCAGGGGCTTTTCTCTTAGGCACCATTGGATTCGTAGGGGGGAGTTGGTGCCTGGGTTGTGCTCCCAAGATAGCAACCAAGTTCTCCAAGGTTTCGGCCTACTCCTGTTTCCAAGCGGGTGACCAAATCCTACAAGGCTTTGGCCTACATCTGCTTGCAAGATGGCAGCCAACTCCTGCAAGGGGTTGGCCTACTTCTTCTTCCAAGATGGCAGCCAATTCCTACAGGGCTTTGGTCTGCTCCCACTTCCAACATGGCTCCTGAATCTCACCAGGCTCTAGCCTACTCCTCCTTCCTGCCTGGCATCCAACTCCTACAAGGCTCCGGCCTACTCCTGCTTCCCAGAAGGCAGTCAACTCCCACAAGGCTTTGGCCTATTCCTGCTTCCAACCTGGCATCCAACTCCTACAAGGCTCCGGCCTACTCCTGCTTCCCAGAAGGCAGTCAACTCCCACAAGGCTTTGGCCTATTCCTGCTTCCAACCTGGCATCCAACTCCTACAAAGCTCTGGTCTAATCCTGTTCCCAAGATGTGTCCACCTACCATAAGGCTCCAGCCTGCTACAAACGCTAAGCAAAGCCATTGGGACCTGCAGGCTTTGCCTCACCGTGCCCAACCCCGTCGTCTGCCTTGTGATTAAAACTAGCTCAGGCCCAGGTTAACGATCCTTATTATTGCTCCTGGACTTCCTGTCTCCCTCCATGATTCCTCCAATCCCACCAATCAATACTCTGATGAGGGAGTGGAAACCAGCCCAGACAGTGGAGAAGCCAGCCATGGGCTGGTGACACTGGGGCTGGGGCATGTTGGAGACCAGACTCTGGGAATGGGATGGGGCATGGAGGGCTGAGCAGGAACCCAGACAGCTGAGAGGGGTCCAGGGGGTTAAAGGAATGGGGGCTGGAAGTCCAGACACCTGGGTTCTTTTCCTGGGAACAGATGAGACCCTGCTCCCCAGGGTAGGGGGACACATAGGGGGCAGGGGCCTATGCTAAGATTTTCCATGGAGCTTAAAAGATGGCTGCAGGCCCCTGTACCCTAGCAGGCAACTACTGGCTCCTTCCCCTTGCAGGGGTGCCTGGAGCCCTCTGGTGGCAATGGCAGGAACTACAGGGGGAGGGAGAGAAGTGGCAATAAAGCAGGATTTATTTATTGAACTGGCTTTTGTGAGAGTTTTTGGGGGGGATTAGTCAGGCCTGAATTTGGGTGGGTGGTGGAGATGGACACCTGGGTCCATCCTCAGCCCTGGGAGGGGAGTGGGGTAGCCAGACCACCTGGCTTTTAGGGGAAATTGGGAGAGTGAGTATTGATTGCAGGAGGTGGGTAACAGCAGGAGTGGAGGCTGGGAGCCCTGGCACCTGGGTTCTCTGCCCTGCTCTCATGACTTGGCCCTGGTGACCCAGTTGGATGGACACCAGGTTCTGCCCAGGACCCCTGGGCTATTTTAGCTGTCTGCACAGAGATACTGCCCTCAGCTGCTGTCAGGGCCTGCAGGGAGTTGGGGGCCAAGGAGACTTTTTTTTCTTTTTTAATTTGTATCCACAGCCAAATTAGCCAAAACTAATTCCAAATCTAAGTGTTCAGAACCATAAGTGGCCCTACTACTGGCAAACATCTTCCACCCACACCTGGGGCTTCAGATGTTTCCAAAACCTTTGGCGGGCATCCTACTTGCAGGCCCAAGCCAAGAGGATTGGGGTTCAGATGCCCCCGAGTTTTGCTTGTCCTTAGCCATATGGCCCTCAGAACAAGCAAGGGAGGAGACTCCTATTTCCATAAACTGGGCTTAAAGCCACTGCACCTCGGTGGGTACTGAATCACGCCAGAAAAACAGTTCTCCTGCGGTGTGCTTCAGGAAAACTGCCTTCATGGACACAGATACATGGTATTTCCCCTGCCAGGTTAAGAAGCCACTACACTTCATCTGAGCCTTCCAGACAATGTTGGGGGCCACAGCTGAGAGGATGGACCCAAGCATCTGGGCTTCCATCCCCCACTACTCTAACCCATCAAACCCCACTCCCCTCCCAGAACTGGAGAGAACCCAGGTGTCCTGGCTTCCAGCTCCCTCAGCTCTCAACCACCAGTTGCCCACTCCCCCCCCCAGAACTGGAGAGAACCCAGGTGTCCAGCTCCCAGCCCTCTCCAGCTCTGGCCCCATCAGGCCCTGCTCCCCTCCCAGAGCAGGGAGAGAACCCAGGTGCCCTGCATCCTGAGGTGGGAGGATGAATTTCCTCCCAGAGGAGGGGACACAATTTATTCGCTGTCTCCTGGGAGACTCACTCCCACACAGGAACTGAGCTGTCTCTGTCACACCAGTCCTGGACTCCTGGGTTCCCTGGAGCTGCTACAGGCAGAAAGTAGGTGGGGACTGAAGAGGGCTATGAAATTTAAGATCAGAGTGGACAGCCTGGACGTCTGGGTTCTCTCCAACTCTGGGAAAGGACTGGGGGTCAGGGCAGGGGTCAGGCAGCCCAGACTCCTGGGATCTCTGCCGCTTTGGCAGGGGACTGGGTCTGGGGGGTTAAATCTGGGAACCAGGACACCTTGGATCTCTCCTCCTCTGCGAGGGGAGTGGGGACTGGTGGTTACAGCCAGGGAGCTGGGAACTGTCCACGATTGTCCACCCCTCCCCCCACCCCCAGCTAGGCTGTGGCCAGCTGCCTGGGTTCTCTCCTTGCCTCCAGCTCTATGCAAAGCTCCTTAGTGCCACAGCAAGTGGTAAAACCAGGAAACAAAATGGTAACAGGAGCTCAGGGAGTGGGATGGGGCAGGATGGGGTTGAGGGGGAACCTGATGCCTGGGTTCTCTCCAGCTCAGGGAAGGTGTGGGTCCAGGGGTGGGAGCAAGAGGGGCTGGGAGCCCGGGCACCTGGGTTCTACCCCAGCTCTGGGAGGGGAGTGGGGTCTGATAGGTTAGAACAGGGGCCCTGGGAGCTCGGACTGGGTCTTCTGCAGCTCTGGGAGGGGCCTGGGGGCTGGTGGCAACTTGAGGGACAATGAGCCGGGAGATGCAGGGCTCTGATTCTCACATCTGGGTGCCCTCCACCACCCAAGCTACGGGCAGCCACGTCAGAGCTGCCCATTTCGGATGTGGAGGAGGAACTGGTTTCACTTCCTAGCAGATCAGGATGTGGCCATGGGTCCTTGCATGCACAAGGCACCGTGTGTAAAGAACCCAGGTGTCCCAAGCTCCTCCATCCTGCCCAAACTCTGAGACTAACCACTACATACATCCCCCTTCTTAATGATTGCAAGGGAACCCAAGTGTCCGGGCCCCCAGACCCACATTTGCTAAGCCCCCAGACACAGCCCTCTTTGACCACACTGTGAGACAGGTAGGGCTAGGAGCCCGGGCACCTGGGTTCTTCCCTAGCTCTGGGGAAGGAGCAAGGGCATAAAAGTCTGGTGGGCTGGGAACCCAGACACCTGAGATATAGGTCGGGCTGGGAGGCTGGGCTGTGGGATTCTGGGGTCCCCTCATGGCCTCCGCATGCCTCCCCACAGATGATGGCCTTCTGCCTCAAGTCACTGGTCCTCTTTGCCTACATCTTTACCTTCATCACGGGGCAGCCCACGAACCTCTTTGCCTTTGTCACCTTCATGTGCCAGGTCCAGCGCTGGCCCAGCCCCATGGCAGTGCTGCTGCTCAACCTCACCGTGTCTGACCTCCTCATCCTCCTCTTCCTCCCCTTCAAGATGGCTGAGGTGGGCGCTGACCTGACCTGGCCATTGCCAGCTTTCCTCTGTGCCCTAACCAACTACTGCTACTACAGCAGCATCTACACCAACACCTTCCTCCTCACGGCCATCAGCATCGAGCGCTACCTGGGTGTAGCCTTCCCGGTGCAGTACAAGCTTTGGCAGCAATTGGCCTATGCCGTGGTGGCCAGCGCGGCTTTCTGGGTGCTGGCCTGTGCCCACTGCAGCATTGTCTTCGTCTCCGAGGCTCAGTTGCCCAGAGCCAACACCACCAGAACCGTCTCCTGGTGCTATGATGACTTCTCTGTAGACCAGCTGTGAGTGGTGCTTCCTGTCCACCTGGAGCTCTTCCTCTTCCTCTTCTGCCTCCTGTTCACCATCACTATCTTCTGCTATGTCAACTTTGTTCGGAATCCTCCTGGCCCTGCCTGACATTCCATGGCAGAAGAAGAGAACGAGAGCCCACCCGTGGAGGGTCTATGCCCTGCTCTTCAGCACTTTCAATGCCTCCCTGGACCCCATCATCTTCTACCTGTACTCCTCTGCTGTCCAGAAGGCCCTGGCTGAGGCCCTGGCTGGCACTGAGGAACCAGCTGTGTGCCACAGAACCCCACTGCTACTGCCTATGCAGAGGCAGGGAGGGCCAGGTGGGCAAGGGGGATGAGGTCGAGGCCAAGGGGTTGTCTAACTGAGCCACCCTCCCTGGCTACAGGAAGGGGTGGACAATTGTTGGGACAGAGTCTGGAGGCCCCAAAGGGTTGATGGTAGCAGTGCATCGATACATCAGTCCGATATTGGATCAGCACCAGAATAAAGAAAATTGTCTGTATCAGAAATCAGACTAATATGGCCAATAATTTGGCTGATAAATGCCCCTGCAGGTGCACAGCTGCAGTGCAGCATATAGGCAGTGAGCAGAACCCGGCAGAGTGGAGAGCTGCGTGCAGCTGGTAAGTCTGTTGGGCTGGAAGGGGAGGGAGGAAGGGAAAGGAAAGTGCCGTGGTGGGGGCAGATCAAGGCCCCCACAGTAAGGGAGGGAGTGAGGCTGGGGCTGGAGCAGAGGCTAGGACAAGTGCTGCACAGCCACGGCAGGGAGGGCACAAGATGGAGCTGTGAATTGTCTGGGGAGGGGGGTGGGGCAGCTCCCACTGCTGTTCTGTTTGTTCAGGAGCCGCTCGTCCAGTGACTCATCTGGTGTTCATCTGCTCCTCTGGCAGCTCCTGCCACTTGTTCGTGAGGGCATGGGGGGGCAAGTGCCCCCCAATCTGTGTGGGGTGGGGTGGGGCTGCAACTGTGTGGGGCTCTTCCCGGTGGGGGCTGGGCCGCACTGTACTCAGAGCAGGCAGTGCTGGGAGGGGGGGTTGGGGGACTATGATGAATTTTGGGGTAGCTGCAGCCTCCCTCCCCCGTAACCCCCTTCCAATGCCACCACTCGCCCTGAGTGCAACCCAGCCCAGCCCCTGCTGGGAAGAGCCCCGTGCAGCCCGAGCCCCAGTCCCAGGCTGCAGCAGCAGCCACCCTGCCTGCCCCATGCGTATCTTGGGGCACATGCCCCCCCCCCCCACCGCCCCATGCACTTCCACGGTGCACACAATGGTGGGAGCTGTTCCCCGGATGAGCGTCTTGCAGCTCTCTCCCATACCCCGCCCAGCCTGGGCAGCACCTAGGTTGGCCAGCATAGAGGACATTCTGGTTTTCAAGAGAAAAATAGAGGACACAAAGGCATCTGGTTTTGTATCAATAGAGGACAGAGGACAACCAGACTGTCTTCTATGATGGCGACCCTAGCAGTGCTCCCAGCCCCAGCCTCCCTCGCTGCAGGGGCCTCAATCTGCACCCCCCTGTCCCCTTCCCTTCCCCCTCCCCTTCCACCACAACGGATTTACTAGCTGGACACTGCTCTTCAAGTTGCCAGGCTGGTATCAGAAATTGGATCGGTATTGGCCACTATGCCTCCTTAAAAATCGGCTTTCGGTATTGGCTGCAAAAATCTCTATTGGTGCACCCCTAGTAGATGGGCCCTGACTTCCATTAGCAGACGAGTCACTGTATGAGTGGCTAGAGTGCCAGATGAGCCTAGTGCTGCTTCTGAGGAGATAATGTTGGCTACAAATGTCCAACTCGGGATCCTTAAAATTCTAGTTTATTAGGCGGATTGAAACACTGTAATCATAAACCTTGGGGCTGGTCCCCACACACACACACACATGCACACACATACACACACACAGTAGCAGGCTACAGAGTCAGGTATACCTATCCTACAAGCGCTGGAGTCTGT
>NW_005842742.1:753574-763847 GCF_000455745.1 Alligator sinensis
AGTTGAAAGTTGAAAGGTGAGGAGTATAAAATATAAGCTACAAATGCCATGGCACACAAATAGATAAAAATACCAAAATACAAGGGGAGATACAAAATGCACACATACACATTTTAAAACACAATTCCTTATCTTAAAGTGAAAGAGAGAGGAAGGAAGAAAAGGTAGAAAAAGAGAAACATATCCAAAGAAGGGAGAGCAAATGCAGGCAAGAGGAAAAGGGGGCTTTCTGCTACAGTATCAACCTCCACAAGGCACTGGCCTACTCTGGCTAATGACTTTGGGCCCAGCTTATATCCACAGAATCACAGAAAGTGAGTGGGAAGGGCCCTCAGGAGGTCACATCTAGTCCAACCCCCTGCTCCATGCAAGACCAGCCCTAGCTACATCATCCCAGCCAAGGCATCGTCTAGCTGGGGCTTCAACACCTCCAAGGATGGAGATCCTACCACCTCTCTGGGTAACCTGTTCCAGTGCTTTATTACTCATCTCACGAGAAAGTTTTTCCTACTATCCAACCTCAACTTCCCTTACTGCAGCTGGAGCCCATTGCTCCTTGTTCTGTCATCTGCCCCCACTGAGAACAGTCCAGCTCATCCTCTTTATTGTCACCCTGCAGGGAGTTGAAGGCTACTATTCAATCCACCCTCAGTCTTCTCTTCTACAGACTAAATAAGCCCATTTCCCACAGCCTCTCCTCATCCATCCTATCCCCAGCACTGAACCTTCCTCATTGCCTTCTGCTGGATTCACTTCAAGCCTTTCTGTAGTGGGGGGCCCAAAAACTGGACATAGTACTTCAGATGTGGCCTCACCAGGACTGAGTAGATGGCAAGAATCTAAACTTTATAGCCCGCTCCAGTCCCCATCTGTTCTCTGCTGCCTGTAGCGGCTCCAGCCCAGGAGTCCAAGACTCAGTCTGCTGGCAACGCTCCTACCAGTGCAGCCCAGGATGCTATTAGCCTTCTTGGCAACAAGGGCACACTCTTGGGCCCATATTCAACTTCTTGTCCAGTCACACCCAGGTCCCTTTCTGCAGAGCTGCTGCCCAGCCAGTCAGCCCCCAGCTTGCACCAGTGCATGGGATTGTTCTGTCCTAAATGCAGGACTTTGCACTTGTCCTTGTTGAACCTCATGAGATTTCTTTTGGCCCAACCTCCAATGTGTTGAGGTCTCTCTGAATCATAGCTCTACCCTCCAGAGTATCTACTACTCCCCCCCAGCTCGGTGTCATCTGCAGACTTGCTGAGAGTGGACTCTGTGCCGTCTTCCAGGTCGTTGCTGAAGACATTAAACAAAACTGGGCCCAAGAACGACCCCCAGTGCGCTCCACTTGATACAGGCTGCCAACTAGACATCAAGCCATTGATTGCTACTCTCGAAGTCCGATGCTCCACCCAGTTTTCTATCCACCTTCCAGTCCATTCATCCAGCCTGTACTTCTTCAGTTTGCTTAAGAGGATATTGCATTACACGGTATCAAAAGCCTTGCCTAAATCAAAGTATACCACATCCACCAGTCTCCCCACATCCACAGAGCCAGTCACCTCATCGTAGAAGACAATCAGGTTGGTCACTCATGACTTGCCCTTGGTGAATCCATGCTGACTTCTTCCTAATCACCTTCGTCTCCTCCAAGTGCTTAGAAATGGATTCCTTGAGCACCTGCTCCATGACTCTTCCAGTGACTGAAGTGAGGCTGACTGGTCTGTAGTTCCCTTCTTCCCTTTCTTAAATATGGGCACTATGTTTGCCCTTTTCCAGTCATCTGGGACTTCTCCTAATTGCCATGAGTTTTCAAAGATGATGGTCACTGGCTCTGCAATCAAATTGGCCAATTCCCTCAGCACCCTCGGGTGCATCCCATTGGACCCCATGGACTCATACACATCCAGCTTGTCTAAATAGTCCCTAACCTGTTCTTTCATCCGTGAGGGCTGCTCTCCTTCTCCTCAAATGGGACCTTCCCTAGCCTGCAAAGACTGAAGTGAAAAATGCTCTGGCTGACTCTGGGTAATGACTTTGGGTCTGCTGCTCTGGCTTAGCTTGGCTAATGAGCTTGGGCCTGACTCTACCAAGGCTCCGGCCTGCTGTAGCTAATGGGTCTGGGCTCCCATTTCCACCAGGCCCCCGCTTCATTCTGTGAGCCTTTGGCCTACTTCGGCTTGTGAGTTGACTGAATTTCCTGCTCTGCCTTCAGACCTGGGGCCCCGACTCACTTCAGATTGTAAATTGGCCCCACTACTCCCACAAGGCTTCAGCCTACTCCGACTAATGACTGTGGGCCCAACTCCCACAAGGCTCTGGCTTGTCCTTGTGGGCTTGGCTTCCCCTGACCTCCATCTTACCTCAGCTGTGGGGGTGTCTATGATGCGGCCCCCCTCCCCCTGCCCTCCAACTCCTTGGGGACGCAGCTACCTCAGGGACAGGAAGTTTGTGCCTGACACAGGAACCCCAGGACAGACACGGATCAGGGAAGATGATGGGAGGGCTCAGACCTCAACACAAGATCCCTCCATCTCTACCACCAGCCCTCTGTACCGACCTCCTGGGGGTCTGGGCCTGGCTGCTCAGCTGGCCTGGAAGGCAGTGGTAGTAACATGGGCAACTGGTGCCTCCCGAGTCTGGAGGGGGGCACCAGATCACTGATGGGGGGGGGTCCCCAGTGGCTCATTGCCCAACCAGAGACGAAACCAGCACTGCACTTCCACCAGCACCACTGGTTTCAGAGCTGGCGCTTCCAGGGGGTGCACAGCCAGTCTCAGGGGGGGCACATGCACCTGCATGCACTCATTGGCCGACACGTCGCCAGTGAGTAGTAATACTGTTATCTTGACCCAATGGCACAGCTCAGGACTCAACCCAAGGGGCCCTGCATTAGTAGTGGGGCTGTTATCCCACCCCGCAGCTGGCCAGGGCGACTCACTCCAGGGCAGGGCTGTGTGTGTGGCCTCTGTGGCTCTGTGCGGTGGGGAAGAGGTGCCCTGGTGAGAGGTGACGTGCATTCTCCTGCCCCCCACCCTGAACCCCTGCTGTATCCAAGGATAAAATTCAGAACAGTGGGAATTCACCCAGCCCCTCGACTGGTCTCCTGAGCTAATTCATGATGAGCTGGGGATGCCTAGGTTCTCTCCCCTCTCTGGGAGGAGAGAAGGGGGCCAGGGAGGGTCAGAGCAGGGGGGCTGGAAGCCCGGACTCCTGGGTTCTCTGCCTGCTCTGGAAGGGGAGTGAGGCCTGATGGGACACAGTAGGGGAGACTGCGAGCCTGGACACCTGTGTTCCATCCACGCTCTGCAAGGCAGAGCTCCCTGACACCTAACGACCCGGACGCCTGCGGTCTTGGCCCGAATGCCTGGGTTCCTCCCCAGCTCTGGGAATGGAGGGATGTGTATTGCCTTAGAGCCAGATGGGTTGGAAGCCCGAATGCCTGGGTTCCATCAAAGTTCCTGGAGAGGTGTGGGATGTGTCCTGGCAGACCCCTTGGATGCCTGGTTTCTCCGGGTGGGCCACAGGGCCTCCAAAGGCCGCCCGCCCAGATACCTGACCCGTTAATCCCCTCCCCACAGAGGCTGTTGTGGAGCCCAGTGCGCACATCAAGACCCGTGTGGTCCTGGCTGTCTACATCCTGGCCCTGGTGACCTTTCTACACCAGGACTGGTGCCGGCCTCAGCACTGTGCTGGTGCTCAGGCTCAGTGTTTGACCTCCTCCTCCCTTTCAAGATGGCCAAGGCAGGCATCAACATGACCTGGCAGCTGCCTGCCATTCTGTGCCCTAACACCAGCATCTGCTACTACAGCTGCATCTACCTCAGCATCCTTTTCCCCACAGTGCTGGGGGTAGACCGCTACCTCAGTGTGGCCTTCCCAGTGTTGTACAAGCTGCAGCAGTGGCTGACCTACAACGTGACAGCCAGCACAGCCTCCTGGGTGCTGGCCTGCACCCACTGCAGCATCGTCTTCATCAGGCACTAATATGGGCAGCATGGAGGTGCTATGACAACTTCTCCCAGGACCAGCTCCATGTGGTGCTGCCTATCCCGCTGGAGCTCTCCTTCATCTTCTTCTGCCTCCCGGCTGCTTTCATCATCTTCTACGACGTCAGCTTCAGGGGTTCTTCTCTTAGGCATCATCAGATTCGTA
This sequence comes from Alligator sinensis, assembly GCF_000455745.1. Lineage (NCBI taxonomy): Eukaryota > Metazoa > Chordata > Crocodylia > Alligatoridae > Alligator > Alligator sinensis. The sequence goes on from NW_005842742.1 coordinate 757,715, forward strand.
GGGGGGAGTTGGTGCCTGAGTCCTGCAACCAAGATGGCAGCCAACTCCTACAAGGCTTTGGCTTGCTCCCACTTCCAGCACGGCTCCTGACTCTCACCAGGCTCTGGCCTACTCCTCCTTCCAACCTGGCACCCAACTCCTACTAGGCTCCAGCCTACTCCTGCTTCCCAGAAGGCATCCGACTCCCACACGACTTTGGCCTACTCCTGTTCCCAAGATAGTGGCCAACTCCCTCACGGCCTTGGCCTACTCCTGCTTCCAACCTGGCATCCAACTCTTATAAGACTCCAGCCTAATCCTGCTCCCAAGATGGCATCCAGCTACCAAAGGGCTCCAGCCTGCTTCATGATGCTAAGCAAAGCCATTGGCACCTGCAGGCTTTGGCCCACTGTGCCCAACCCCATCTCCTGCCTTGCGATTAAACCTGGCTCAAGGCCAGCTTAATGAGCCTCATTACTGCTCCTGGACTTTCTGTCTCCCTCTATGACTCCTTCAACCTCACCCCCTACTCTGATGGGGGAGAGGAAACCAGCCCAGACAGTGGAGAAGCCAGCCATGGGCTGGTGACACTGGGGCTGGGGCATGTTAGAGACCACTCTGGGAACAGGATGGGACTGGGCAGAAATCCGGACACCTGGGTTCTCTCCCAACTCTGAGAGGGTTCTGATGGGTAAAAAAAGTGGGGACTGGGAGCCTGGATGCCTTGGCTCTTTTCCTGAGAACAGACAGGACACTGTTCCCCGGGATGGGGGGGGGGGACACAGAGTGGGCAGGGTCCTGTGCTGAGATTTTCCATGGCGCCTACAAAAATGGCTGCCAGGCCCTGTACCCTAGTAGGCATCCCCTTGTGGAGGTGCCTGGCACCCTCTGGTGGTGACAGCGAGAACCACAGGGTGGGAGAGCGGCAATAAACTGGGATTTATTTATTAAACTGGCTTTTGTGAGACTTTTTTGGAGGGATTACTCAGGGCTGAGAGGAGCGGGTGGCAGAGGGGGACCCAGATGCCTGGGTCCATCCTCAGCCCTGGGAGAGGGCAGAGGGGCAGGCAGCCAGACCACCTGGATTCTAGAGTAGATTGGGAAAGTGAGTGCGGACTGTGGGAGGATAAGAGCAGGGGGTGGGGATCGGGAGCCCAGATGACACCTGGGTTCTCTTCCTGCTCTTGGGACTTGGCCTTGGTGACCTGATTGGGCTGACTCCAGTCTCCACCCACTGGGGACTGGGTCCCTGGACTATTTTTTTGCTGACTGCACCCCATCCCCCCGAGTTTCTGTCAGGGTCCACAGGGAGCTGGGGGGGCAAGGAGACACTGCAACAGCTGAGAGGATTGACTCAGGCGTTTGGGCTCCCAGCCCCCCCCTACTCTAACCCATCAAACCCCACTCCTCTCCCAGAGCTGGAGAGAACCCAGTTGTCCAGGCTCTCATCCCCCACTATAACCCCCCAGCCCCCACTCCCCTCCCACAACTGGAGAGAACCCAGATGCCCGGACTCCTCGGCCTCTCCAGCTCTGGCCCCATCAGGCTGCAATGCCTTCCCAGAGCCGGGAGAGAACCCAGGTGTCCTACAGGGGTGGGGGGAGGAATTTCCTCCTGGGGGAGGGGACACTATTTATTCGCTGTTTTCTCCTGGGAGCCTCACTCCCACACAGGAACTCAGCTGTCTGTCACGTCTTGGACTCCTGGGCTGGAGCCGCTACAGGCAGCAGAGAGCAGGTGGGGACTGGAGCGGGCTATGAAATTTAGGGTGGGAGTGGACAGCCCGGATGCCTGGGTTCTCTCCAGCTCTGGGAGGGGAGAGGGGTCTGGGCAGTTAGATGTGGGAACCAGGATGCCTGGGTTCTCTCTGGTGCTGTGAGGGCAGTGGGGACTGATGGTTACAGCCAGGGAGCTGAGAACTGGCCACAATTGCCCACCTCTGCCCCCTCTCCAGCAGAGCTAGGCTGGGGCCGGATGCCTGGGTTCTCTCCTTGCCCCTAGCTCTATGCAAAGCTCCTTTGTGCTGCAGATAACTGGTAAACCCAGGAAATAAAACCATGACAGGAGCTCAGCGGACAGGGCAGGGTGGGGTGCAGGGGGGGATGAGAGCAGGAGGGGCTGGGAGCCTGGATGCCTAGGTTCCACCCCAGCTGTGGGAGGGGAGCAGGGTCCAATGGGTTAGAACAGCAGGGGGATGGGAGCCCAGACTCCTGGGATCTCCCCAGCCCTGGGAGGGGACTGGGGGCAGGTGGCACCCTGCTGGACGTGAAGCTGGGGGCAGCAGGGGCCCAATTCTGGCATCCAGGTGCCCTCCCCGCCCTGCCAGCCGTGGACACCCACATCAGAGCCACCCTGGTTCTGTGGAAGGGGAACTGGTTTCGCTTCCCCCAGATCGGGAAGTGGAGGTGGGTCCTGACATGCAAGAGCCGCCTTTGCGAAAAGAACCCAGGCGAACCAGGGCATCCGAGCTCCTCCACCCCACCCAATCTCTAACCACATCATACATCCCCCTTCCCCTTGATTGGAAGGGTATGCAGGCATCTGGGCTCCCAGCCCCACCTTCACTAACCCCGCAAGACAGACCCCAGACATGGCCCTCCGTGATTCCATTGCTTCTGTCACGGGCCAAGTTGGAAGCACATGTAAATCAAATTGTTCAGCGCTGGGTAAATGCCCGCTGTGGGGCAGGCAGGGCTGGCAGCCCACACACCTGGGTTCTCTCCTAGCTCCAGGGAAGGAGTGGGGGCATCAGAGCCTGAGAGCCCAGGTGCCTGGATCCTATCAAGCTGTGGTGGATGGTTGTCAGGTTGGGAGCACACGCTCTGGGATGCCGAGGTCCCCTCATGGCCTCCCTCCTTTTCCCCCCCAGACCCCACAGGCAATGGCCTTCCCCTTCAAGTCACTGGTCCTCTTCGTCTACATCTTCACCTTCCTCACGGGGCTGCCTGCCAACCTCTTTGCCTTCGTCACCTTCATGCGCCAGATCCAGCACCAGTCCAACCCCGTGGCCGTGCTGCTGCTCAACCTCACCGTGTCCGACCTCCTCCTCCTCCTCTTCCTCCCCTTTAAGATGGCTGAGGCAGCTGCTGACATGAACTGGCCACTGCCAGGTTTCCTTTGCACCCTGACCAACTACTTCTACTACAGCAGCATCTATACGAGCACCTTCCTCCTCACGGCCGTCAGTGTGGAGCGCTACCTGGGCGTAGCCTTCCCGGTGCAGTACAAGCTGCGGCGGCGGCCGGCCTATGCCATGGTGACCAGTGTGGCTGTCTGGGTGCTGGCTGGCGCACACAGCGGGATCGTCTTCATCTCTGAGGTGCAGACACCTGGCACCAACATCACCCGTGCCAATGTCTCCCGGTGCTACGAGGACTTCACTACAGAACAGCTGCAGGTGGTGTTACCTGTCCGCCTGGAGGTCTTCCTTGTCCTCTTCTGCCTCCCGTTCACAGTCACCCTCTTCTGCTACGTCAACTTTGTGCGGATCCTCCTGGCCCTGCCCAACATCCCGCGGCGGAAGAAGTGCCGGGCAGTGGGGTTAGCCTTGGCCACCTTGGCCAACTTCATGGTGTGCTTCGCCCCCTACAACATCTCTCATGTGGTGGGCTTTGTGGAGAACAAGAGCATCCAGTGGCGGGTCTACGCCCTGCTCCTCAGCACCTTGAATGCCTCCTTGGACCCTGTCATCTTCTACTTCTCCTCCTCTGCTGTCCAGAAGGCCCTGGTGGGGTCCTGGCTTGTGCTGGGGAAGCGGCTGCATGCCATGGCACCCCTCTGCTACTGCCTGCACGGAGGCAGGGAGGACCAGGTGGGCAACAGGGACAAGGTCGAGGTCGAGGGATCATCCACCTGAGCCTTCCTCTTCAGCCACAAGAGGGAGGTGGATGGTCATCAGTACAGAGTTTGGAGAACCCAAGGAATTGATGGGCCCTGACTGCCATTAGGCTGCGACCCAACGCTGCTTCTGAGGAGGTATTGACCTCCACGATGTTTCGGCCTATTCTGGCTAATGACTTTGGGCCCAACTTAAAACCACAGAATCACAGAGAGTGAAGGCGGGAAGGGCCCTCAGGAGGCCACATCTAGACCAACCCCCTGCTCGAAGCAGGACCAGCCCCAGCTACATCATCCCAACCAAGGCTTTGTCTAGCTGGGGTTTCAACACCTCCAAGGATGGAGAGCCCACCACCTCTCTGGTTAGTCTGTTCTAGTGCTTTATTATCTTCCTAATAATTATCTTCCTATTATTTTTTCCTAATATCCAACCTCGACTTCCCTTGCTGCAGCTTGAGCCCATTGCTCCTTGTCCTGCCATCTGCCACCACTGGGAACAGTCCAGCTCCATCCTCTTGGCAACTACCCTTCGGGTAATTAATGGCTGCTATTAAATCCTCCTGTCTTTTGTTCTCCAGGCTCAATGAGCCCAGTTCCCTCAGCCTCTCCTCATCTGTCCTGTTCCCCAGCCCCTGGACTCTCTTCAATCCTTTCTGTAGTAGGGGGTCCAGAACTGAACACACGACTCCTGATGTGGCCTCCCCAGTGCCAAATAGAGGGGAAGAATCACTGCCTTTGACCTCCTGGCAACTCTCCTACCAATGCAGCCCCGGGATGCCATTAGCCTTTTTGGGCGTTTGTACATGTGACAAAAATTGCCCATTTTTGCAATTAAACTGCATTACAGTTTACAGGTACAGGTTTGGCAACTAGGGCACACTCTTGGTGCCAATTAAGCTTCTTGTCCCCTGTTGCCCCCAGGTTCTTTTCTGCAGAGCTGCTGCTCAGTCCGTCAGCCCCCAGCATGTCCTGGTACATGGAATTGTCCTGTCCTAAGTGGAGGGCTTTGTACTTGTCCTTGTTGAACTTCCTGAGATTCCTTGTGGCCCAGTCCTCCAATTTTTCAAGGTCACTCTGAATCCTAGGCCTGCCCTCCAGCGTATCTGCTACTCCCCCCAGCTTGGTGTCACTTGCAAACTTGCTGAGGGTGCACTCTGTGTCATCTTCCAAGTCATAAAGATAGTGAACAAAACGGGCCCCAGGACCAACCCCTGGGACACTCCACTTGATACCGGCTGTCAACTAGACATTAAGCCACTCATTACTACTCTAAGCCCGATGCTCCAGCCAGTTTTCTATCCACCTTACAGTCCATTCATCCAACCCAGACTTCCTTACCTTGCTTGCAAGAATGTAGTGGAAGACTGTATCCAAAGACTTGCTAAAGCAAGGTACACCACATCCACTGGTCTCCTCACACCCACAGAGCCAGTCATCTCATTAGAGAATGCAATGAAGTTGGTCAGGTATGGTGACTCCATGCTGACTGTTCCTAATCACCTCCTTCTCCTCCAAGTGCTTAGAAATGGATTCCTTGAGGATCTACTGCATGATTTTTCCAAGGGCCGAAGTGAAGCTGACTGGTCTGTAGCTCCCTGGATCCTCCTTCCCTTTCTTAAAGATGGGCACTAGATTTGCCCTTTTCCAATGACCTGGGACCTCCCCTGGGACCACCATGTCCAGCCACTCTGCAATCACATTGGCCAACTCTCTCAGCACCCTTGGGTGCATCCCATCCGGCCCTATTGACTTGTACATGTCCAGCTTCTCTAGTCCCTAGCTTTTTCTTTCAACCCTGAGGGCTACTCCCCCCCTCCCCAAATGATGCTACCCAGTGCAGCCCTCTGGGATCTGAACTTGCCTGTGAAAACTGAGGTGAAAAAGGCTCCGGCTAATGACTTTGGGTCTGTTGCGCCAATGCTCCAGCCTTGCTTGGCTAACGAGCCTGAGCCCAACTCCCCGCCGGGCTCCAGCCTGCTGCAGCTAACGAGTCCGGGCTCCATTTCCGAGCTCTGTTGTTCGTTGGCCCGACTCCACCGAGGCTCTGGAACAACTCTGGGCCCAACTCGAATGAGGCTCTGGCCTACTGCTTCTGCGGAGGCATCAACTTGCGCGAGGCGTCAGCCTGCTTCGGCTCATGAGTTGGCCCGATGTCCTGCTCTGCCTTCAGACCTGGGGCCTCGGCTCGCTTCAGCTTGAAAACTGGCCCCGCTACTCCCACAAGGCTTTGCCCTCTCGCAGCTAATGACTCCATGGGCTGGCTGGTGGGGAAGGGGGTGTTAAATAAGGGGTGACTGGGCTCCCTCCCCACGCGGTG
>NW_005842742.1:765113-766213 GCF_000455745.1 Alligator sinensis
GGAGGCCAGGCGGTTCCCAGGGCTGGGTGCGCATCCCCCCACCCCCACCCCGCGGGAAAGGGGAGGGGATCCTGGGACGCCAGCGTTCTGCCCCCCACCCCGAGTGAGAGCAAGCAGGGGGGGGAGTGAGGCCCAGGGGATTGGGCTGGAGGCCTGAAGCCTGGGTCCTCTGGGAGTGGGCAGAGTGGGGGCTGGCGGGTGAGAGCAGGGGGCTGTGGGAGCCGGGATGCCTGGCTTCTCTGGGCGGGGAGTGTGGCCTGGAGAGGGGATCCTGGGACGCCAGCGTTCTGCCCCCCACCCCGAGTGAGAGCAAGCAGGGGGGGGAGTGAGGCCCAGGGGATTGGGCTGGAGGCCTGAAGCCTGGGTCCTCTGGGAGTGGGCAGAGTGGGGGCTGGCGGGTGAGAGCAGGGGGCTGTGGGAGCCGGGATGCCTGGCTTCTCTGGGCGGGGAGTGTGGCCTGGAGGCTGAGAGCAGAGGTGGGGTGGGAGCCCAGACACCTGGGTTCTCTCTGCTCCGGGAGCAGAGCAGGGTCTGGGGACCCCCATCACCCACCTGGGCACGGGCCAGGCTCCGCCGACCCAGACGCAGGCAGACTGGAAGAGACCCAAGGGTGACAGGGTGAGTGGGGAGCAGAGGAGACAGGACCTCCCCTCCACCCTCACCCCTCTGGACCCCTGTGGCCCTGCAATGCAGCCAGCTCTGGGGGGGTAGCAGCGGGGTGGGGTTGGCTGAGAGGGCCCTGGGGCTGGTACCTCCCAGATTGGGCCCGTAGTGGGCAAGACCCCTCCCCACCCCATTACCTGCCAGGCCAGTGCCCAGGGTGAGGGCACCCAGTAGGACCATCTTCAGCAGGCTGAGAGCGGCCAGCAGCACCAGCAAGTCCTGGCACAGCACCCGGGGGTCTATGGCAGGGTGGGGTCAGCACCTGGACCCCTGGGTGCTGTCCCACTGGGACTGGCTGGAGCAGGCAGGGGCAGGGACTCAGGACACCTGGGTCCCTTCCTAGTGCTGGGAGGGCCTAGTGGGAGGGGAGGGGGGCAGGGCAGGGCAGGGCAGGGTGGGACTAGGAGCCTGGACGCCTGGGTCCCATAACAGCTCGT
>NW_005842742.1:766527-772038 GCF_000455745.1 Alligator sinensis
AACCGAGATCTCGGGGGCTGGGGGGAGGGTGGACAGATAGATGGGGGAGTCAGTTGTGGGGGCAGGGAGGGGCAGATGGGGGTGCAGGGGGCTGGGCCCTCTGGAGGGCATCAGCTCCTGTGTCTGTCTGCCAGTCACCCCCCCGGGGTCCCGGACACACACATACAGAACCCAGGTGTCTTGGACATGGATGCACACATACACAAAACTCAGGTGTACAAGACGCAGGGACACACACACGGGACCGAGGTGACTTCCCCCTACATGTACAGACAGAGAACCCAGGTGTCCAAGATGCAGAAACATACACCCATGGGAAATGTGCCCAGGACATACATGTGTATCCATGGCACACAGGTGCTTGGCACACACAGGCACACCCCCCACACTCTTGCTGTCATACACACACACACACACACACACACACACACACACTCTCTCTCTCTCTCTCTCTCTCTCTCTCTCTCATGGCAGGGTGCTGGCCACCCCTTGCCTCCCCCTCCCCGATGGGCACACTCCATGTTCCCCGCCATGCCTTGGCCTCCCCCCTGGGTACCGGGGTCCTGGGCCTCACCGTGGCAGATGTAGGTGTCAGCATTGACGGGGCGGGCATGGGCCAGGGCCAGGTGGGCATGACCATGGCTGAGGCCTGTGGGTGGCAGGGCCGGGTCCACACGGGGGGCCAGGGTGCAGCTAAGCCTCCGTGCCGCTTGCCCAGCGCTGCCACGACACTGCACCCTTGGTGGCATCCTGCGGGAATGAGCAGCCCAGGGACACATTGGTGCCCTTCAGGACTCGCAGCTCTGCTGGCACCTGCATCACCGAGAAGTTGACAGCTGCAGGAGCGCAAGGGAAGGGGTTAGGTGAGCTCAGCAGGGTAGGGGACACCTTGGTTCCCTCCAGCCTCCATGTCCTGCCCCCCACCTCCCCTCTGCTCTAAGTCCCTGCCCCTTACCACAGCAGGAGAGAACCCTGGCATCCGGGCTCCCAGCCTGCTCCAACCCCAGCACCTCACCCAGGCTGGATCCTGGGACCAGGAGCAGGATGGGGGTGTACAGCACCAGGCACACCAGCTCCAGAGTCATGGCCCCGTGCCTCGTGGCCCAGCGGAAACTGGAGCGGATGCCCCAGAAACTCAGCGCTAATGCCAGTGTCACGTGCCCCGCCAGGCCTCAGCGCTGCAAAGGAGAGCACAGGGTGGCGCCTGGACACCTGGGTCCACTCCTCAGCATAGGGTATTGGTTTCAGTGGGGGGGGACAAGGATTGAGGGATCTCGCCCCAGGGAAAGGAATGGGGTCACAGGCGGTGGGCAAGATTGGGAGCCCCGGCACATGGGCTGTGTTCCTGTTCTGGGAGGGGAGTGGGGTCTGCGGGGTGGTGGCCTGAATGCCTGGCTTCAATTCCAGGTCTGGATGGGGAGTGGGGTCTGAAATGTTGCAGCAGGCAGGGCTGGGAGCCTGGATGCCTGGCTTGTAGTCCAGGTCTAGCAGAGGAGAGGGAAGAAGGCCTGGGGAGGGGATGAGCCCGGACGCCTCGGTCCTGTTCCTTGCCTGCGAGCCCAGGAGCGAGAGGTGCTGGCAGCACTGGGGAGTGGAGGCTGCAAAGGGGCTTTCTGCCCCCTCTCAGCAGCAACACAGGGCTCAGTGACAGGAGAAGCGGGGCCTGGGGCCTGAGCTCTCACCCTGGGGCTGTGGTTTCAACCACCATGCCACTTTCTAGGGCAGCCAATAGCAGGGTGCAGAGCTAAATAACCCAGGTGTCCTGGCATCCATCAGATCTCACCCGCTCCTGGATTGAGGAGGGAACCCAGGTGTCCTGACTCCCAGCTCTGCCTGCTCTAACCCACCCAGCCCCACAACCCGCACAGATCCCAGGGGTCCGGGCTCCCAGCCTCCTAACATTATACAGGTGCCTAAATCCCAATCCTATGCAGTGGCAGGGAAGTCCATGGGTGCCCCCAGGGCTGGCTTGATGCCGTCTCCGCCTGCCCATCCGGCGACCTAGATCCTGCACAGTCAGGAAACCGCACGGGCCGAGTCTGACTCAGCTTCCGGCCTCTGAGCCTGAGAGACGTCTCCCTCCACTGGCTCCAAGCCAGCAGCACCGGGTGCTGGGTCTCACACGGCTACCGTGGGCTCATGTTCTGCCCCGCCCGTGAGCACAGGGGGTCGTTGAGCCTGATTCATCTGCAGAAGTCCTTGCTGAGGCTGCTCCCCGCTTCCCAGAGTTGCAGAAAACCCCAGTGTCCGAGTGCTCGGCACCCCCTGCTCTCACCCACCAAACTCCACTTCCCTCCCGCAGCAGGGACAGACCCCAGGCGTCCTGGCTCCCAGCCCCACCTTCTCTCACCCCCACACCCACTCCTCTCCCAGAGCGGGCATAAACCCAGGCATCCCAGCTCCAGCACATGCTGCTCTAATCCTGAACCTCACCATCTGGGCTCTGACAACACTCCTCTCCCAGAGCTGGGGCAGAAGCCAGCAGCCCTGGCCCCTCCCCATGCATTTCATCCCTGATGCCGGTTGCCCTCTGGTCCAGTGGCCAGTCAGGCCACTGATGTGGCCTGGTGTCAGTGGATCCAAGTGCCACGTCTTGCTGTGCCCTCTGGTGTCCCCCGGCTTGTGGGTGACACAACTTCACTGGGCCAAATCTTTTCAGACTCACATTGTTCCTGCACCAGACTCTTCCTTGATTCATTGTCCACAAAAGGGAACATCCATGGTTGCAGCCCCAGGACACAGGACCTTATCAGCTCTTCTCAGCATCAACTCTGCACCAACAAAGGCCGCTAGTGAAGCTGAGAGGTGGGGCAGGAGTTTACGGGTGGCTGAATCCAGGAAGAGATCGGAGGCCGGAGAGTTTGGCCCTGAGCTACTACGCCTGGGCAGCAATGGGGCAGGCAACAGGTGAGATGTGCCACGTCCATCCTCAAGCTGATTTACAGAGGAGACTCTGCTATCATGGGGTTGTGGCCTGAAAGCAACAGTCAGGGAGGGCAGGGGTGGCCTTAACCCACTGAGATGCCCTCCCAAGAGAACTGACGTGATGTGCCAGGCATGTGGCAATACTTGGCCAAGCGCTGACCTCTCTCTATGTGCCTCTGGAAGGACCTGGCCAGCGGCATCTGCCACGTCTCTGCCAGTTTAGGGGCCCATAGCGCTTCCCTCACAGAGTCCCGCTGCCTTGGGAGATAACTGTTGTTAGCACTAGGTCTTTCATCTGATCAATCCCAGGCCTGGCAAGGCTGAGGAGAGTGCCAGGCTCCCACCTTCCAGGCCCAGAGCTGGGCATCCCTGCATCCCCACGCTCCCACTGGACTACACTCTCTTTCAGGAAACACGGCATCCCACGGATGCCTGGAGAGCTGGGGCTGGAGAAGGCCTGGGTCTAAGTTCAGATGCTGACTTGACATTACAATGTGCTGAAGCACATGAGGTTGCACCTCTATCCCTTTGGCTTGCATTGCAGCAGTCTTAGCCTCTGGCTGGGCTCAGTCAAAACCAGAGAAGCTTCTCTGAGGGACTCACCCGATCTTAGGAAATCAAATATTGACGAAGGCTTCAGGTCAGTGTGTTGCAGCTCTAGTGACATGTTGACCTAAAAATGTCTTCTTCCAATGACATTCATCTCATTTTCAGCCAGCCGTACAGTCAGCCTCTGCTTGAGGCGGGGTGTGACAAAGGGGCTTCATGCTCTGCGATGGCTCCCTCTCCTGAGGTTCCCATCTGCAGACGTGAAGAAGGTCCAGCGCTGCACGCAACTCGACTCCAAAGGTGGTGAGGGCCTCCCTAAGGTCTGGCCCCTGGTATAAACTCCTGGTAGAAACCTTAAACCTACCACAACCCTAAACCAGCCCCATGTTAGAAACTCCAGGTAGAAACTAAGCAAAACCAAAACCATTCTAACCCTAACTCTAACCCTAAATTAACCCTAATGCTACGTGGCCCCCTAGTAAGAATGCCTGATAGAAACCATAACCATAACTTTAACCATAACCCAAAACTAACCCTAACCTAACCCTAAACCAGCCTCTTTGTAGACATTCCTGGTAGAAACCCAAACCCTAACCGTAACCCTTACTCTAACCCTAATTCCAACCCTAACCCAGCTCCTCAGTAGAAATTCCTGGTAGAACAGTAACCCAAACCATAACCATAAACATAACCCTAACTCAGCCCCCAGTAGAAACTTCTGGTATAAACCCAAACCCTAACCCAGCCCCCTGGTAGAAACTCCTGGTAGAAAAACTAGCCCTAATGTAGCCCCCTGGCAGAAACTCTGTAGGGCTTGGAGACATGGAGATCCTAAGGTGTAAGCCTGCTTCTTTCCACTTGGCTTGTCAAAACATGGTGAGCTAGTCCTTTAGTCCCCAACTTTTTCATACTTGAGGTGCCTTCTTCATAGATTTTGTGAAGGGAGAGGTGCCCCCTTTCAACACCTTATTTAGTTATTATGGTGTTCACCTCTTTGCTGTGAGACCAAGGCAGGGGCCAGGTAGAGAAGGAACCTGAGCCTGACCTTATCTTCTCAATCTGCTGATTGCCTCTCATCTTGGGGTGACCTGCAAAAGATCTCACTGCACCCTGGCTGAGAGTCGCTCAGACTGCATCTCCGTCCTCTGCAGCCAGCATCCATTCACTCATAGAAGGGCTCCCATATGAGGAAAGGCTAGCGAGGCCAGGCCTGTTAAGGGCCAAGAATGAGGGGCCACAAAATGAAATGAAATGAGGCGCTGAGTTTAAAACTAACACCAAGGACTTGTGTTTCATCAAGTGAGCAATTAAACACTGCAAGTCGTTGCCACCAGCTGTGGTGGAAGCTGAGACTTCAGCCAGATTCACTAAGGGATTGGACACATCCTTGGAGGAAAGCAGCATCAGTAGGTGTTGAGAGCTGGAAACAGCAGAGTAAAACCAAGCGCATTGCCCCTTGGTGGCTAGGGACAAAGAGCGGCTGCAGGCTTTTGGGCTTGGAGAGGTTCAGAGACCTCCCAGGGAGCACACGCAAGGGGCAAGAGTCTGCCTTGTCCTTAAGCAAGTGTGGCGGAGATGGGATGATGTGGCAAAGAACAGAAATGCCCCGCGTGTCCTTTGAAACACCACGTAGGAGGGAGAACGCAGGTCCTTGTTCAAGCTGAGCTTGATGCTGGGCCTGGGAAAGCAGGAACCAGATGCCACGTGCTCAAGGTGGGTGACAAGTGACAGCTCTGCCCTTTCCTTACCCAGGAGGGCAATGGAGCTCGTCAACAATCCGGGCATTGGGTTTGGGCAGCTGGGCTTGTAATGTCAGGAGCCGTGCAAGGTATAAATCGGGCTGCTCAAGCCTCCAGCCCCACACTGAAGACCTTGGGACCCAAGCAGAGGCTGAGATGAAGGTCCAGGTTGTGGCTGCTGTTCTCCTCCTCTCCATTTTTTGCCAAAGGGGCAGCAGTACACCAGTGGTAAGAATTGAAATCACTGTCTGGGGCACTGGCTCTTGTGGCAGAGCGCTCCCTATTCTGTCTGCACTCC
>NW_005842742.1:772069-779014 GCF_000455745.1 Alligator sinensis
TTGCTGAGCCGGGCAGCTGGTCAATTCTTTCCCTTTCTCCAGACCCCCGATGCGAGCCCTGAGGGTGACAGAGGGAACAAACAGGGCAGCTGGGTTTCCCCTGCTGAGTGCCACAAGTGAGTGGGGAGGGACCCCAGCTCTTGTGGCCTGTGCTTGTGCTGGGTCTGGGAATGCTTTGCTTCATCCTGGAAAGCGCTGGGGAAACAGTGGCAGGAAGGAACGATAAACACTCACCAGATCAGTGGGTTTGGTGACTATGACAAGAAGGTGAAACTCAGAAAACTCCTCAGCAACTGTTGGGAAGGGAAGAAGGGCCAGATGTCCATGGGCTTTGGGCAGTGCTCTCCAAACTACGCTCGCTAGTGTCTCCCAAAATGTTGTCCAGGACAGAAGGCTTCTCTCCCTTTCCAAACCAGATCAGGGTTAACAAGGGCTTAACGAACAGCACATGACACACAAGAGACAACGGGACTTGGGCAGATTAGGTGCAAAAGCTCAGAAATGTTACCGCCTTCTGGCTTTAAGACTTTCAAAAATGGAGTATCCAGCCAGATGCTCCGCTGGAAAATTCCTCTCATTCTGACCCAACAGTCCCTCTGGCTCTGGTTGATGGTCTGGAGGCTTCAGATTCAGGCCCAGGACCAGGTCCAGCGACAGGAGGGAAAACAGAGGAAAAAAACCAGGTGATGGGCTCAGGTGGGAGAGCGTTTCCAAGGAGATCAAGGAGCAGCGTGGGAAGCCTCCCATGGCTTTGTGTGCAAAGTCCAAGCTGTCATGGTAGGGCTGTCCACAGCCATCTTCCGCCACTGACAGCCATGGACATGGGAGGGAAGCCTTCTGCGGTTAAAGCAGATTCCCACATCTCAAGACAGAATCAACTCTGAACGCCTCGCTTGGGAGATCAGTCTGGGCTCCTTGGCAGGGAGAGCTGTCTGGCAGCTGTGCTCCATGAGGGACGACCAGGAAGGGGGTGTCAGAGCAGTTGTGTCCCCAGTTACACACTGGTACCGAGTCCTAAGACGCTCTCTCCTCCCTGCTACCCTGGGGATTTGGGGTGACCCTGGCAGGGATCCAAAGCTGCAGAGCATCAATATCAGTAAGTTTAATGCCCCTGAGATCTAAAAGAGCCTGAGAGCCAGCTACCACCTCCTCCCTGATTCACTGATAGTGACTCCCTTGTTCTCTGCGGGGCTGTGGGAAATAGGATGCTCCCGCGGCCTCTGGCAGTTCAGTGTCAACAGGGATGGAGAGCTGCTACCGCTCTCAGTAGCCACGCTGGGGCACAGGATCAATGCTGGCTGTGCTTCGTCCCAGGGAATGGGAGGGAAAGCAGCTCCATCGTGGATACAACCTCACTCTTACGCTACTGTCCATTCTCCCTTTCCATTTCTTGCAAATTGAAGTCCTCCCAACACCGTCCAGGGTGAGTATGACAGGCTTTCTTTGCTCCAACCCCCAGTCATACTGCGTGGTGCATCTCAAGTCAAAAGAGCTAAACTCAGAAAGCCCCTTGGCAACGCTTGGGAAAGGCAGTGGGGATCCTTAATAACGGGCCAGATGTCACCAGGCTTTTGCTTCTGCTTTCCCAAGTATGGTCACTGGGGGATCAAGGTTAGGAATCCAGGCCCCTGGTCTGGCCTCTGGTTGCTTAGACAATCTTTTCTCCAGGGCTTTGAGATTTCCATTGCTCAGGGAAATTATTAGGGCAAATGGGCCCCCGGGCATCTGGCAGCTGAGTTTTACAAGTAACACATCTCTGGCCAAGGCCCCACCACCACACACTCTGTTTGGCTGCCTCACCCGTTTGGGCTGTACCTCAGGGCCCTCTGGCCTTGGCCTCTGAAGGGACTGAGCCCTCTGGTCTTCAGAAATTAGAAAATAACTCTTTCTTCTCACAAAGGCACCTGAGCCCCCTTCTCCATGGATGGAAATGCACATCCACTGTCCAAGCAAACCTGGGCACAGAGCAATTGTGCCCAACGTCCCAAGTCCAGTCAAGTCCCTGGAAAACACTAGCACCCTTCACCTCCTGCAGTGAGCAAGACTTGTCCTTACCACAGGACCACAGGATGGGGCCCACGATGTACCTCAACCTATGAAATGGGAAAGTGGCAGGAACACTCAACTTCACTGTCTATTTGGGGAGGGTTTCCCAGGGCTTAGGGACACGCTCCTGAGCATGACAAAATCTGTGGCCTTCAGTCACTATTTTCTGACTGCTGAGTGCTGCAGGGGAAGTGTGTGCAGTGGACATGTTCATGCGGGACACGTTTGCTAGCTTGATTAACAAGCCTCATTGATGGCTGCCACGAGCGCTAATGGAGGGACCTAGAGGACCAAAAGGGTGATCTCATCCATGGGAGTTTCTGTCTTGAAAGAAAGGCATATCCCTCTATGCGGGTGAGGCTGAGCTCTGCACAGCTCATCCCGCATGAGCACCGATGGAGCTCCCGGGTGCTGGGCCCCTTGGAAATGCCACCTGCATCATCGGTGCTCCACCCCACACAGCTCACATGGACTCTGATGGAGAATAGAGTTCAGGTCAGGTCCAGATCAGGTCCATGAAGGAATGACCCACCCTCAGGACTTGCAGCACTGACTGCCCTGGGCCAAGCTTGCACCTTTCTTTGCTTCCTCTTGGAAAACAAGACATGGTAACTTCTTTCTCTCTCTCTTCTAGCATATACCCCTTTGCAAGAAGCTTCTGGTGAGTGTAAGTCCTGTTTCCCTTCATCCTCTCAGTTCATGTCCAGGCAGAGTCAACTCTGAATGCATAACTCGGGTGGTCCATCTGGGCTCCTTGGCAGGGTGAGCTGGCTGGCAGCTGAGCTCCACAATGGAGTACCGGGAAGTCAGGGACGGAGCAGTTTTGTCCTTGGTTACACAGTGGTGCTAAGTGCTCACACGCTGTCTTCTCCCTGCTATCCTTTGCTTTTAGGCTGACCGTGGTAGGGATCCAAAGCTCCACAAATATTAATATCATGAATTAATGCCACTGACTTCCAAAAATTCCTGAGAGGCAACCAACACGTATTGCCCATCTCCCTGATTGCAGCTGCTTCACTCTCATCAGGCCTGTTGGAAATAAGATGCTCTCTTGGATTCTTGCACCTGATTTTCACCAGGGATGGAGAGCTGCTACTGCTGTCAGCAGCCACTGATAGCTTGGGGCACAGGATCACTCTTGGTTGTGTTTCATTGTAGGCAATGGGAGGGAAACAGCTCCACCATGGCTATATCCTCACTGTTGTGCTACTGTCTATTCTCCCTTGCTCCTTCTTGCAGGGAGGCCTTTGATCAGACTTCCTGGTGAGTCTGACAAGCTTTCTTTCTTCCACCCCCAGTCCCATTGCGTGGTGCATCTCAAGTCAAAAGAGCTAATCCCAGAAAGTAGGGATCTTTAGTAAAGGGCCTGATGGCCACCTGTTTTGGGCAGAGCTCACCTCACTATGGTCACTGGGGGCTCAGGGCTGAGCATCCCGGGCCCTGCCTCAGCTTCTGGTTCCTTAGAGAATCTCCTCCCGGAGACTTTGAGCTGCCTGGGTCTCATGCCAAGCCTGGGGAAGTCAATAGGAAAACACTTGCTCCCGGGCTTCCTGCAGCTCAGTTGTGGAAGGAACTGAGTACTGGCCAAGATACCCACCACCATGCTCTCCTTTTGCTTTAGGATAAAACTAAGGGTACTTAGGCTTTAGTTTCTAAAGGGACTGTTTGCACCCACTTTTTCATCCAGTCCCCACAAGACAACACTGAGCAGCACTCTGGTTCACCCCGCACATCGCTGTCTCTGAACACCAGCACCTGCAGGAGGGCTTGGGCAGGAAGGAGAGGAAAAGGTATCCCTCAGGGAAAGGGGATGGCTCCTGTCAGATCACCTGTGCTCACTGCTATTTGTCATCTCTCCCCCAGGGCTAGGACTGGACACTCCCAGCAATTCCTGACACGGTGATGAAACAGGAACAACTAACGACCGCTTGCTACACCGCTTGTTTCGCTACCTCCCCTCTCCCCACACCAATCACATGCTGAATGAGCACCATCAATCGTAGCAGTAGAGATACAAGCTGATTCCTGTGATCTGCGTTGATTTGGGTTCCTGTGCTGTACTGGGGCTGCGGGAGGATCAGGAGATCTCTCCTGCTGCCCCTGGGAAAGCGAGAGCGTCACAACAATAAAGCAAATGCTTCTGAATCCAAAGTGAGTCCCTTCTGCAAGTCATTTCACTCTGGTTACAATGGTTTTGCTTCATCCCATGTGCTGCCCTCACTGTCCTATCATCCTCTCACCCATTCCTTCGCTGCGCCTATGTGTGGTGTGTGGGAGCAGAGGGATAGGAGTGGTGATCTATCTGCCCCAACCCCATTGTGGATCTGATGCCTGCAAAAACAACTGCAAGGTATTTCAAGTTTTCTCTCTCCCCTGGATCTGATCCATAGTCCAGGCATGTCAACCTGGAAGGGGAAAAGGAAGAACCTTTGTCTCTTTATCCCAAGGTCCTGTTGCCCCTCTGCCCCTGGCCCCTGCCACTCGCAGATGCTAACAGGGGGACTGCACCTGCCATTTGTTTTGTCAGAGACAACTTCAGTAAAGCAGGAACAACAAGAGATGCTCTCTCTCTTTGGTATCATTCAATCTGAAGGGAGGGACAGCCAGGATTATACGTTCTCTCTGCCTCAACTCCATCATGTTGGAGACCTTGGTCTAAATGTATAAACACCAGGAAGAACTCGAGAGAAGGGGTCAGTGGGGTGCCAGGGCAGCACCTGGCAGGAAGCAGCAGCCCAGGGACACACTGGCACCCACCAGGACTCCCAGCTCCACCGGCACCTGTGACACTGAGACGTTGGCATCTGGGGGGGCACAAGGGAAGGGGTCAGCTCAGGGAACAGGCAACGCAGCAGGGTGCGGGATGCCTGGGTCCCCTGCAGCCTCAAGTCTTGCCTCCCACCTCCCTCTGCTCTAAGTCCTTCCCCCATGCCAAACCAGGAGACAACCCAGGTGTCCGGGCTCCCAGCCCCCTGCCCTGTCTCACATGCCCCCGCACCCTTCCCAACACTGGGGACAACCCAGGGGTCCAGGCACCAAACACACTCTTCTAACCCCTCAGCTGCCATTCCCACTCCCAGGATTGCAGGCTCCCAGTCCCCAAGCCCCAACCCATCTTCCCTTCCCAACACTGGACACAACCCAGGTGGCCACACTCCCAGCCCTACTTTTCTAACCCATCCTTGTCTGCTTCCTTCCCAGAGCTGGGATTGAACCCAGACATCCAGGCTCCCAGACTCCCCACCCCAACCCACAAGGCCCCACTCTGCACTTGGAAGGGTACCAAGAAGGGTTTCTAAAAGTATGTGGGTAGCAAGAGGAGGATGAGGGAAAGTGTGGGTCCCTTTCTGAATGGAGAAGGCAACCTTGGAACAGAGGATGCAGGAATGACTGAAGAGCTCAATACCTTTCTTGCCTCCGTCTTCACAGGCAAGGTCAGCTCCCACACCTATTGCACTGGGCAGCACTGCTTGGGAAGGAGGTGAGCTGCCCTCAGTGGTGAAAGAGCAGATTAGGGACTACTTAGAAAAGCTGGGTGTGTCCAAGTCCATGGAGCTAGATGGCATGCACCTCAGCATGCTGTGGGAGTTGGCTCATGTGATTGCAGAGCCATTGTCCATCATCTTTGAACGCTCATGGCAATCATGAGAGGTCCCGCATGATTGGAAAAGGGCAAATGTAGCGCCCATATTTTAAAAAGGGGAATAGGAAGATCCAGGGAACTACACATGGGTCAGCCTCACTTCGGTAGCTGGAAAAGTCATGGAGCAGGGCCCCGAGGGATCTACTTCTAAGGACAAGGATGAGAAAAGGGTGATTAGGAACTGGTGAGGCTAACTGGGCTATAATTACCCGGGTTCTCCTTCCTCTCCTTCTTGAAAACAGGGACCATATTGGCCCTTTTCCAGTCCTCTGGGACCTGTCTTGAGTGCCATGAGTGCTCAAACAGTGGCACCAGTGGTTTTGCTATGGCACCGGCCAATTCCTTAGTACCCTTGGGTGAATATCATCAGGGCCTGCCGTCGTAATATGTCCAACCCATCCAAATGCCTGTTCACTAGGTCAGCGCTAACTGTTGGTGGATTGGTATCTCCCTCACGCCAGACCAAAGTCTCATTGGCAGGTCAGTTTGTATCCATGTCCAGCAACAGAGGCAAAGAAATCATTTGAGAGCTCATCTTGGTCCATCCTATCTGTTACGAGTTGCCCTGGTCCCTCCTGTGATGGCCCTATTTTACCCTGCACCTTCTTCTTGCTCCCTATGTACTTAAAGAAAGACTTTTTGTTACCCTTAATCTTTGTTGCCAGCCTGAGTTCGGTTTCTGCTTTGGCCTTCCTCACTGCTTCCCTGCAAGCGGGAGCCAAGCGGGTGTACTCCTCCTTGGTGGCTAGCCCCCTGCTTCCACCAGCTCTAAGCCTCCCTTTTTTACGCCTAGGCTCTCCTGGATTTCCCTGCTCAGCCAACAGGGTTTCTTGTAGGCCTTTGTGCATGGGGAACTATGCACACATTCAGATTTGGCCGATTCAGATTCAGATTTGGCCGATTCGGAATCCAGCGATTCGATTCAGAGACTGAATCGCTTTTCCGATTAGATTCGGTGGAATCAGCTTCCAACATTTTTTGGCTGATTCAGATGAAGCTTGCAGAGTTGATAGCCTGTGCTTTGAACATGAAGCCTGCCAAGTTTCACGGTGATAGGTGCAGGAGTTTCTGGGAAACTTCACCTCAAATTCTGAAAGCAAAATTCGTGTCACGTGTGTGTTAAGCCACAGTAGCGTGAAAACTGCAGAGGTGGTAGGCCACAATGCCTGCCAAGTTTCAAGGAGATAGGTGCAGGAGTTTCTGGGAATCCTCACCTCAAGACGTCGACAAGCAAAACTCGTGACATAGGTGACACT
>NW_005842743.1:0-3471 GCF_000455745.1 Alligator sinensis
GCAGTGTCCCAGGCCAGAAGCCAGGGGATGCCAGTGCATACCTCCCTGCTCAGCTGGTGCAGCCAGCTTGGGCCAAGGCTAGCCCACCCATCCTGTGATGGGGGGTTTGCAGGGGAGGTACAAAGCATCCAGGGATGCTGGGAGATTCTGAGTTGACTTGAATCTGGAGGGGATTTGGGACCAAAGTTCAATAAACTGATTTAACCTAAATCAGTTTAGTCTGATACTACATCCATTAAGGTTTATCTTAAACTGGTTTTGGACATTTTGAAAGCAGTTTATGGGCACTAAACTTCTGTTGTGTTACAGATTTGAACCAGTTTCCAATCACTTGTACCAATTTATGTGTAATTTCTGTCCCTAATATGTATAAGAGTCATAGGAAGCCCTTTTGGCCATGTCACTACACAGGGAGAAATCATCCCTAGTTGGCAGAATGGTATTAGTAGTGTGCACAGAATCTGCGGTAGTCTACCTGATAACGAATACTGGATGATTAAAAAAAAAGGCTTAGAACCCAGCTTCAGGCACTCAGTGGGTAATAGTCTGCCTCGCTTGAATGCTAAGAGCAAGTTGTGATCAGCAAATGAGGGTAGAGCTACAAAAAATGGTTAAGAACTCCCTGAGAGGAGTGTTGAGGAGGAAAAGTCTAGAGCTTAGTGTCCTTTTCCTAAAGTCCAAAAAGGACTGACAGTTTTGGTTCTGTTTTGTTGTGGTCTTACAGGAGTTTTCTGAACAATAAAACTGGTTTGGGAAGTAAAGCATGGATTGACTCAAGGCAACAGGGTAAGTGCCATACAACTATGATAGAATAGACATTGAGGGAGAACTGAATTGGTAGTTTGTAGAAGGGCTAGAGGATATAAGAAATTGTGAGAAAGTCCATGAAGGATGCTTTACATTTAGCTCTGTTTTTTGTGCTATGCTATTTCCATGCCACAAAGTAGGTGGGTTTGGGCAAGGATGCAGTTTAGTTTGGTTGGAGTATATACATATCAGTATATCTTTCCACTTTTACTCTTCTACCCAACAATTTGTAGTATTAAGCTGTAACCCAGGCATTCACTTAAGGTCTGTGAGTGTGGATGACAGGGTAGTGTATGTGATAGGCCAGTAGGGGGTGCTTCTGTGCTGAGCCACCCACCTCATTGTGCCCAACCACCTTCCAGGCTCTGAGTGCCTCCCTGGGGGTGCCTCACGTCTGGCTGACCCCCTTCCTGGAGTGCACCCGCTAGCCTGGGGGTATTGCTGCCACCACCAAGGGATGGGCTTGATCCTGGCATGGTGCCTCCTGAGAAACACAGGCCTAGTAGCCCTCGAGGGTACTTGATGCACTTCAAGAACTTGGGATGCTTCCCTCAGTTGGAAGCACAAGTAGTGGTCTCCTTTAGCCAGCTGAACCAAGAGGGCCCAAAGGCATAATCTAGACCCACTACCAATAAGTCTCCCATGATAGGTACAAAGGAAAACGTTATTGATTACAAGGAGTAGTGTTGGAATAGGGTACAGAGTTGAGTAGTATCAGAGAAATCCCATAGAGCAAACAGGGTGGCTGGAGTAGCCTTTGATCACCCATCTGAGTTACTGCAAGCTATATATCTAGTTAGTTCTCAGGTAGCTTACTCACAAGTATCATCCAGAGGCAAGTGGAGATACCCTCTGGAGGCAGGCAGTTCATTGATCATGAGTTTCCAGAGAGAGCAAGTTTCAGATCGTCCAGCTCTTCTCTCTTTAGTTTTCATCATGGCTATTCCCCTCCTCCTGGGCAGTCCTTAACTTATATAGCCTTTTTGACCTCATTTACCTGGTCCAATGGAGGCCAGAACCTGTTGGCTGCCAGCCAACCAATTTGAAATGCATCACTGGTTGCTGGCAGACTGACATAGCTCAGAAGAATAGGAAGCCCAAGCCCCTCACCGAGGTATGTGATGCCAGTCACGTAGGCAGAGGGAGCAGGTTTCCCCCCTCCCTCAGGAATGTATCCAACTCAGGTTACAACTCAGGGTTACCTGAAGAGCCCATAGGATGCCTGCCCTTTGCAGTGACCATGTTAACCAAATTGTCACATAGCAGAGTTATTTGAGGAGAGACAGAGGTGGCATTCAGCCACAATGTATGTATACACATATGTACAAATGCAGGGGAACTTGCAGTATAGACATCCTTAGTGAATGTCCTCTCTCCTCCAGATTTTCTCCTCTGATACTTATGTGCAGCCTACAATTTCTTTGCTGTGAGTTGGGCATCTAGATCAGCAGGGGAGAATTCTCCCTTTGTGTTTATTATACTGTTTGCTTCTGGCAGTCAGAAATATCAGTGTTTCCTTACTGCATGGATCTCCAGATCATTGTTTAATTTGAAGGGAGTTCTGGTGCCATCTAGCCTGCAGTATAGGATCATGGCATGAATATTTGAATAAATGTAATTCTGCATCACTCTCTACTTTATTAAACCAGGCACTTCTTTTATGTAGAATATCTTTACCAACAGTAATTCCTCAAGCTCCTAGGGAAATTTTTTTTTTGCTTCATTATTACTTTTACAGAGATTTTTCACTGCTGTTGTTAAGGCCTATTTCATGTTCTGTTTCTGTTGAGTAATGAGTATAATTTTGCTTAGGCAGCCTAAATCCACCTCTTGTTCTGTTCCTGTTGACTAATGAACATAATTGATCTGTGTCCGCTTTTAAAATATCTCTTTATGCACATGCAAATGGTTATTAGAGCTCTTTTGTGGCTATAAATGACAGCTGCATTAGGGAATGAATGGAAAGGAGGAGTACTGCTACAATGGGGGAGATCACCACAGGCATTTTGCCTGTATGGGGAGGTGGTCTCTCTCTTCTCCTCTGTAGCACATTCATTTTAGTCAGTCATGACTGGGATTGTAGCTATTCCTGGAGAAAAAACTTAACTGATCAGTAGTAGAATGAAATCCTTGACTTCTTTTGAATTAATTGAGTACATCAATTAAATGCTACAGGGGTGTACATTGTAGCCATGTTGGTCTAAGGACACAGGCAGACAGGGTTCTTTGGGTGAATCTGATATATTTATTAGATGAACTTAAATAGTTGGAAAAAAATTCTTAGCAAGCTTTTGGGTTCTTCCTGGATGGTGAAGAGCACACACCAACTACAGAGGCTTCCTCAGCCTGACAGAGGGTTTTTAAACCCAAAAGCTTGCTAAGAAAATCTTTTTCCAACTATTTAAGTTCATTTAATAAAAGATATTGTCAGAACCCATTAATTAGATGCCTATAGCCCAGAGGAGAATTGGTATAGCCCAGAGGAGAAATGACATAGCACAGAGGAAAATTCCATGGGTTCGATACATATGGCATAGTTTTGCTGTCAATCATTCTGGTGGCAGTAACTAGGTCATGGAGGTAAATTCTGCTATGCCTGAACCCAGTAACCAAATGCTACAGTAGTGGAAAATTACAGTTTAGAAAAAAGTTCCCGCCACTCAT
>NW_005842743.1:3992-34745 GCF_000455745.1 Alligator sinensis
CAAGTTCTAAAGTTCCTATGGGAAAAGAAGAGAAGGAGGGGGGAAAAAAGCAAGAGACTTGAAAGTACAGAAGGCCAATAGGAACCTAATTTGCATTGAAAGACAGTGGGGAGTTTAGGTACCTAACTGCAATTAGTGTCTTCGAAAATCTGACCTTTATTAAACAAGGAACATCTGCTTTTTCATTTTTTACTTCTGTTTACTTTTTTTAAATGGTATAAAGTAGATTTTACATATGTTGGGAGAGAGGCTCTACTGAATGCACCCAACAGCCAGGTGCAGAATAGGCTTAAAAGAAAAGGGGGAAAAAAATCTCTGAAATAAGGAACAAAGGTCCAAGGTTTGTTTTGATACTGTGTATTTAAATATGCCTCAGTCAGAAATTAAACTGCATGTACTAATCTATTACCAACATTTTATCCCATTTGAATCGCTGTAATTTGGGGGAATTCCTTCAAAATAAAATGACATGTTCCATTGATACAAATAGCATGAACAAGTTTGAAAACTGCTCCATATGTGTCATTGGAACAGATGTGAGTGAGAAGGAAGTAGCAAGACCCAGAGTATGATAATTTATTCATGACAAGATATAGTTATTCAACTACGCTGAATAAATTCTTGTTTGTTAGAGTGTTTAAAATAGCTTGGGGGGGGGTTTATGGGGACTTTACAATATACTTTAGGGGAGTTACCAAAAAGAAACATAGACAATCTACTGATGATGTTCTTGCTTTGGGATCAGGCACAACATTTCATAAATGCTAAACTGCCTTACCATAGGAAAATGGTTTAATACAATAGATGTTAGTCAGTCTTTGTTTTCTATGTGAAAAGCAGCAGACTTGAATTTATGCTGAACTTGCACCTTACCTAAATTTACAGAAAAGCTTAAGTTAACTAAATTGTCAGGTAATGCAACTCTGCTCCCGCTTCTACAGTTCCACAAGCATGATTTCAGTGGGTCCAAAAATGAGGCTGGTTTATGTGTATGCACAAGTTTTGGAAGAGAGAAAAAACTCCTGCTTCAAGCATAAATCTATTTGGGTATGCTTTGATTCTGAATGTTCCATAGCTGAGCATTCAAAGTGTCTTGAATCTCTCTCTGAGATGAATGGCATCAGCCATTGTCAGAGACTGGTGTCTGGATCAGGTTGACCATTTGTGTAATGCATTGTGTAATGGACCAATGGACCATTTGTGCAATGCATTGTGGCAATTCATGTGAGGCTGAGGCCGCAGATGGCTATTAGAGCTCTCTAATGTGAGGCCGAGGCAACACCAAACTCTGGGGTAAAGCGTCCACACCTGAGGACAGAGGGTGATCCAGGCTGACCTTGACAGGGTCAGAAAATGGGTGGATGAGAACCTGATGGTGTTTAACACTGAAAAACACAAGGTTCTCCATTTTGGGAGGAAAAACCTGCAGCATCCTTATAGGCTCGGCAGTGCTACACTGACTTGGGGGTCATGATTGACCACAAGATGAACATGAGCCTTCAATATGATGCTGCTGCTAGTAAAGCAAGCAAAACACTGGCTTGCATCCATAGATGCTTCTCAAATCCCAGGACATCATTCTCCCGTTGTACTCAGCCTTGGTGAGGTTGCAGCTGGAGTACTACATTCAGTTTGGAACTCCACAATTCAAAAAGGATGTGGAGAAGCTTGAGAGGGTGCAGAGGAGAGCCACGTGCATGATCTGAAGTCAGGAAAACAGACCTTATGAAGAGAGGCTGAGAGCCATGGGACTCTTCAGCCTGGAAAAGTGCAGGCTCAGAGGTGATCTGGTGGCCACCTATACGTTTATCAGGGGTGCTCACCGGGATCTGGGGGATCGTCTGTTCACCAGAGTGCTCCAAGTGATGACAAGGTCAAACAGTCACAAACTCCTCCATGACCGTTTCAGGCTGGACATAAGGAAGAACTTCTTTACTGTCCAAGCCTCCAAGGTTTGGAATAGGCTGACACCAGAGGTGGTTCCAGCACCTACTTTGAATGCCTTCAAGAGACATTTGGATATCTATCTTCCTGGGATCCTATGATGGAATAGGCTGTAATTGGCTCTAGACAGCTTACAGGGGTGGGCAGATGAGAACAGGATGGGTTTCAACACTGACAAGTGTAAGGTGCTGCACCAGGGGAGAAAGAACCAGCAGCATAACTACAGGCTGGGGAACTCCCTTCTCATCAGTGCAGAGGCAGAAAAGGATCTTGGAAACATTATTGATGCCAAAATGAACATGGGCTGGCAGTGTGAGGATGTGGTCAGGAAGGCCAAACACACCTTGTCTGGCATCCACAGATGCATTTCAAGCAGGTCCAAGGAGGTGATCCTCCCCCTCTATGCAACACTGGTCAGGCCACAGATGGAGTACTGCGTCCAGTTGTGGGCACCGCTCACATGATTGGGGCCAGCAGGGCAGGCCCTATGAGGAGAGGCTAAGGGACCTGAACCTGTTCAGCCTCCACAAGAGAAGGCTGAGGGGGGATCTAATGGCCTCTTACAAATTACTCAGGGGGGACCAGCAGGCATTGGGGGAGTCCCTGTTCCCCCGAGCACTACCAGGAGTGACTAGAAATAATGGTCACAAGCTGGCAGAGGGTAGATTCAGACTAGACATCAGGAGGCACTACTTCACAGTCAGGGGGGCTACGATCTGGAACCAACTTCCAAGAGAAGTGATGCTGGCTCCTCAATCCTCAATGCACAAGCTAATTCTATTCCATCTTGGAGGAAAGGCAGCAAGAGGGCACAGCAGCCCCCCTAGCTCTCCAGGGATCTAGCAGACCTCCTGAGGCTAAAAAGAAAGGCCTACAAAGGATGGAGGATGGGATTCACCTCCAAGGAGGAATATTCTGCACTGGTTCGGTCCTTCAGTGGAGTAGTTTGTTAGGGTCGCTGGAGCCTCATAATGAAATTTGTGTTTGTTCCAAAAGCATTTCAGGACCATGGCAGCTCCATGGTCCATGGGCTCACAGATAGTCAAAAAGCCCAAGGCTGAATTGATTCAGTCTTTGCAAGTTAGTCTAAGCTGCAAATATTGAACCAATAAGCAAATGAACGCAGGGCTGTGCAAAACAGCACTGTTTTGTTTCAACTTCCATTTTGCCATTTCAATGGGACAGTGCTTCATTTTGAGTTTCATTTTGTTTCAAAAGCACTGTATCATTTTGTTTTGTCAAAGCTGTTTTGCTTTTTTGACCTTGTTTTGACGTTTTGCCCATAAGCTGTAATGGGAAAGCATGAAACTGCCTATAACTTTGTTGTGTCTCATGTGGTTAAGATGAAACTTACAGGAATGATATCCTCTTCTGAGGCCATGGAGTCTGCCAAGTTTCAAGGAGATAGGTACAGGGGTTTCTGGGAAACTGCACTTCAAACTGTTCAGAGCAAAACTTGTGTCACTTGTAAGTGTGAAGGCACAACAAAAGCTCAGTTCAAACAATGCTGTTTTTTATGCTGTTGTTCTGTCTCTCCCCCAAAGCACTAGGATTGGAAGTGACCTCAGGGAAGGATCAGAGTCACTGGCCAGCTACACAGTCAATATCAGAGCAGTCCTTCTCCCCTCTTCCCCCTTCTTCTCCTTAGTTTCTCTTTAGCTGCAAGCAAGCCCAGCTTCAAAACTCAAAACATTTCAAAACATTTCAACTGCCCTTGTTTTGTTTCAAGGCTGCTTTGAAGCCTTTCATTTCATTTCAATTTTGCTGCTTCAAGCTCAAAACAAATCGAAACAGCATCAAAATGAAATAACTACCAAAATTTTGCACAGACCTAATGTACAGACAGTTGCTTGTGATTCAGGAAATTCAGCAACATGCCTGCAGTGGCTCAAGCCAGAAGCCGAGGGGTGCTACAGCATGGCCTGTGTGTTCACTTTCTTTTCCTGATGCCCCTGAGGTCTCTGGGATTTGCAGTACACAATCACAGCAGCAGGACACTGTATGGTTGTTCATCATTTCCTCTTCCTGCTTCCAGGTGTTTCTGGGATTTCTAGTCCACAATTACAGCCAGCAGGGCAGGGCAGCTCTGTACTCAGGGGAAAGTGAGTTTAACTCCCCTTCCTGGCCCCAGATCCCAGCCAGAGTTTGCCTGGGGGAGCTAGTGAGCAAGTCAGTGGGGCCAGTGAGTCAGCCCTTACTGCTCTGGCTAGGGGTAGATGGGCAGGGCCAGCCCTGCTCTCTGAAGCAGACACCACAGCCCAGCCCAGGGCTAGTAAGCATTCTGGGGGATTGTGGGGGACTGTGTTTTAACTGGAACCAGAAAGGAGTCTGGGACAGAATTTCATAACTGGTTTGACCTAAATCAGTTAAGTCTGATGCTACCTTCAACCAGGTTTATTTTAAATCAGTTTCAGACATTTTGAAACTGATTTATGAATTTCTGTTTTGTTACAGGTTTAAACCAGTTTCTGATCACCTAATCAGTTCATGTTTATCCACCGTGAATCCCAGGTCTTTTTTTTAAAGACACTAGGTTCAAGACTATAGTCCTGTACTTTGGGAGCATGGCCTATGCGATTTGTTCCTACCTCTGTGACTTTGTTTCATGACATTGAAACTCATTATTTGTTTGTGCCAGTCTTATCATGAGATCCAGATTGCTCTGAACCTGTTGTCTTCATATTTACTGCCCCTCCAATATTTATGTTTTCTGCTAACTTTATTAGCAACAACTTTGTCAATTGAACTGCATATTTTTATTTATTCCTTCCCCCCCCCACCCCTCCTTATCTCTGTGTAACTTTGGTATACTAAAGTTGATGAAAGGTGTAATTTCTTGAAGTTAAAAGCCAACAATTTAAAAGTAAATTGAACTACTCAGTAACAACTATTTACAGTTTGAAACATGTATAATAAAAGGAGTTAGCCCCAAAGCAGGTGGAGCACTAGATTCAAAGGAGTTGCTATATCATTCTGTTTGTGTGTTTGTTTTGTTTTTGTTTTTGAAGAGAAGAACACTGTCATTGAGATAAAATATGTCTGAGCTGCTAATGTTATTGAATATTTAATTACTTTAAAAAAGATGTACATAGGTTCAATTGTAATGGTAGTCTTGACCCGAGGAAGAAGTGCCTGGAATCAGAATTACCACCTATGTCTACATTGCTTTCCTGGTGCTTTCAAAGCTGTTGCTGTAAAGTATGCCCCACCTCTTTTATTTCTAGTCCACATGCATCAAACCCAGAAATGAGGTGGTGAAGCTTCTACTTGGGAGCAATCCTGTTGGTTTGCTAAAGCATGCCAGAGATTTGATGTTTTGAGGGTGGCAATAAAAGATGCCTCTAAACAATAATGGCCTCACTTTCACTTCCGAGTCTGACTCATGAAGAGATGGATAGATCAGGTGGGGACCTCAAAAGTCTGCAGAAGCAGTGTAGACATACCAACCATGAAATAGACCCTGGTGTGGAAGAGCAATTAATATTATGTATAAACTTTTTCTACATCAGGAATCTGACCAACTTTCATGGGATTATTTCAATACTTAAAGCCTGTGCTTAAATGCTTAGTTGAGGCATAGTCATAAATAACCATAATACTTTAATTATCCAGCAGGCAGCACCTATGTTAAAGACTTAGCCTGGAGACATAGCTGTGGTAGTGGGCAGTAGGGAATTACAGAAGTAAATTAAGAATAAATGAACAAGAATGTAGTGATGCTTTAGTAGACAACAGTAGTGCCTGTGCCCCCTCCTCCACTCAAATATGGCTGTTACATAAACAGGGTTTGACACCCAACTACTCCCCCCTGAAAGACCCAAGTAAATGCTTCTCTTTATAAATGACCTGTCTTTGGCATACTCGTTAGTTGATCTGCCCTGCATCCCTGGTGCTTTGTCCCTCATAAGCAGCCTGTCATTTTGCATTTTATGAAAGAACTTCTTGAAAACCCGGATAAATTGTGTCATGTTTTCAGCTGTTATCATCCCTGCTTGGGCTATAACCGCATTGCAGAAGTTCATTGTAGTTAGGTACAGGCAGCAGATTCAGGTTTTTTGAATTTGCTCATCTCATTTTGTCTTACTGAAATGGTTGTCTCTGTTACCTGGGAGTATCAGTTCAGAAGCAACAAAAAGCTTGACAACAAATCTGTTATGTTTTCTGGACCCTGAGAGCAAAACTTAAAACCCAGCCAGACTGAAATTGTATTTCAGATCTAGCTAAACAAAGAGAAAACATATAATTTAGGATCATAGCGCTGGGGAGGGGAACTCAGCTCAGCTGGGCTGAGTTGCCTTCCCCAGCCTGATTGCAGCACTGGGGAGGGGAATTGAGCCCGGGCTCCGTTCCCTTCCCCTGCGCTGTGATCAGCTTTCCGCAGCCCGGCTGTAGGAGGCAGAGAGAGTCAAGGCTGTGCTCCCAGCTGAGCCACATAGGGATGCGAAGCCACTGGGAGCACAGCTCGTTTTCTCCTCTGTCTCCGACCACCTGGCTGCTGGCTGCTTTGAAACTCAAAACGTTTCAAAACTTTTGAAATGTTTTGACTAGCCTCATTTTGTTTCGAGGCTGTTTCAAAGCCCTTCATTTCAATTTGATTTCACAATTTCAAGTTTGAAATGAGTTGAAACAGTGTTGAATCGAAAGAGCCAGTGAAATTTCTCACAGCCCTACCCAGCAGCCTTTACCTGGATTCCTGGGGGCTCCCTGGTGCTACACCATTGGCAGTCCAGGAGCATAGAGCCTGGCCAGCAATCAGAGTGTCTCTCTGGCCAGCTAGGCTCCAGTTTTGGGTGGCACATGCTGTAGCCATGTGAACAGGCCTGCTTTTTTTACCTGGAAATCCCAGTATCTAATTTTGGCTCCAGGCTGCAAATATGGAGTGGAGAGAACCTTTTCCCATATGCCATGTGCATTTTCTCGTGCCTCAAAAGTCTCTGAGACACTGCAGCCAAGTTGTGGCTTGTTTTTCTGTTTTTCTTCATATTCCTTGTTTCTGTTAATTGTTATACATACTTTTCCCTGCTCCCATATATACTTGAACATTCTGGCCTTTGGAATCCTTTCTTATTCTACCTCTCACTTCCCTCTGCAGCAGAAAAAAATCCCTTAATGCTTTTTTTTCCTGACCTAGTGATGCAGTGGTTTCCACACATGTAATGCTGGTCTTTGCAGGTAGGAGTTTTGACAGAAATCCTTAATCATTTAGACACACGTGTTCCATGAGTGTCAGTAGGATTTGTGCTCATAAGTCTTGTCTAGTCTGATTCTGTTTAGCTCTTGAGCATATTATTAAGTATGGTCCCACCTACCTGCTCCTTCTCAAACCTAGAAATGAGCTGGTAAAGCAGGGGATTTCCCAAATTGCCATCCAAAAGAATACCAGAGAGAGAGAGTTTGATAGTTATGTGCTAGTAAGCAGGATTTCCAGGGCAGCTTCCCTCTCTTGTTAACATGTTTGGCATATGGGGCTGCACGTGTCAATGACACTCTCAACAACATTGTGGAAATTGTACAGATGTGCTCTATGGAACTCAAATCCTAGTCATCTATGAAATGAAATCTATAGCTCATAGCTGTAGATAACGAAAGCAGATGTGGTGTTGCATTTTCTTGTTATGTAAAAATTCAGCTCTCCTTTTCTCTTTCTTTCCAGTGTAGCAGGCTCAGCTTTCAGAGCTTGGGTTGAGTCCCAGGCTTGAGATCCTGCTGTTTTGATGGTGGAGCCCATCCACCAATCAGGAGGCAGCAAGAGAAATAAAGTCACGTCCCTTTCCTGAGGGGAGGGGGAGAAAAGCTCCCCCAGACCTGATTGTAGACTGAAAACTGTCAGGTCCGGAAGACTTCAGGGGCGGAGCCTTGGAGCGTATAAAAGCTGCTGCGTGCCCAGCATGAGGGGAGATGCAGTGAGGGACTCAAGAGCGGAGCCAAGAAAAGCTGGGGAGTTCTCCCCCACCAGGCAAGGCCCAAGGCTCCCAAAGCTGCCAGTGGAGGAGAAGCCTTGGGAGTGGTGTGAGACTGCTCGGGCTGTTGAGGGACAGTGCACAGAGACCCAGCCCTGGGAGTGGTGTGAGACTGTTCGTGCCCATCACGGTCTGTGGTTTGGTGCACAGAGCCCAGGCTTTGGAAGCTGCAAGCAGTGGCTGGAGCTTGCAATCCCTGAAGGGCCAGTGGGGCCACACGGTGCATGGAGCAGCACATGGGGCAATGGCCTTGGGGCTGCAGTGAGGTGGCTTAGGCCCCATCTCCTGACAAGCGGCCAGGTCCCATGGTGGACAGCTTGGCGCACAGGCCCAAGCCTTGGGAGCCAGGGAGCAGCGGAGGCTGCTTGGGGTAGCCACCCAGTTTGAGGACAGATGGCCAGAACCTGAAGGGCCTGGCCTGTGCTAAAAGAGCCCTCAGTGCCGAAGCCAGGGCACGGGGAAATAGTAGTTCTGCAGCGTGAGGCCCTGCACCTAGAAGCCAGCAGCAGTGGTGCAGCAGTTGAGAGGAGCTGAGCCCTCGGTGCCCAGAGTGGAGGAACCCAGGGGCAGAGGAGAGGCCTGGGGATGTGCTCCAGCAGAGGAGACCCCATTGAGCTATGCCCTGACCACTGCCACCTGAGGGAGCGCGAGTCATTGGGCCCTTGGGTCCCACAGGGGAAAGCAGTTTGGGGTGGGCAAACCCAGAGAAGAGGCTGGGTGAGCAGCCCCCCGACCTAGTCAAGACCCTAAGGGGAGGGGTCCCTGGTGCTTCCTGGACACCCTCCAAGGGACCCCAATGGAAAGAGAACTATCTCTTGCCATGGGTCAGGGACTATATTAAGGAATAGGTGTTATTAAGTTTGTTCCTGTTTGTGCCTTATATTTTGTAATTGAAATGTTGTATTGTGATATTGTATTGTGTTGATGCTGCTGAAATTGTTTTATTGTGATGGATAAATAGTGTTATGTACGGGTTGACCTTGGTTATTGGTTAATGTTCACTTTGTAAATATATGTATATGATATTTAGTTATGATTATGTATATTATAACTATGTATATAGTTAAGAACTTTGGGCTTGGGCTAACTCTATAGAGGAAAGAGGGATCTGCTCGAAATTCTGGCAGCCCTCTCACAGCACCCCCTCCTGACAACCCGTCCTGACAACCCATCCCATCCAATTGAGAATAGGGCACACCCTTGGGTGTACCCAGGTTACACCTGCACAGAATAAAGGAAAACATGACTAAACCTATTTTGCGGCATAACATCAGTTCTGTTTCTATTTAGAATCACAGGGCCTCCAGTGATGGCTAGAAAATGATATTTAAAGTTTTGCTTTTAGGAATTTGCTTGTAGGTAAAGTAGATATCCATTAGAACAATGGTCCAAGGAGAAGGCAAGGGTTCATTGGTTTCAAAAAGCCTGTTTGTGACAGTTTCCTTCAAGGCCCACTGTGTCTGGAACCAGCAGACACTGTGTCTAAGGCCAATGGACAGGTGGGCATACACAGTCTGGGAAACATGGACACTGTTCCATAACATGAGATAAGGGACTCTGTTGCATTGGCTAGCTCACAGTGACCAGCTACAGAGCCCTTAGGATTTCCCATTTTGGTGAACAGACCAAATTAGAAGGCCCGGTAAATTGCCAAATTAGAATGTGTACGTATGATGGGTTTGTTGGAACAAAGGAATATGCTGACAGAACAGAATGTGGACAGTATGACGACCACAGGGAAACCAGTCAACAATGCCCAGGAATGAAGAGACATCAGATGGGAGAGAGGATACAAATGGAGGTATTTCAGAGCAGCAAAGGGTCTCCAAGTGGGGGAACTGAGGAGACCATGGACAGAGGGCACACCACCAGCCCATCTTATCCACCCCACTCTGTGGGGGTGGGCCTCAGCCCTCAACCTTCAGGCTACTGACATCTGACTTTCAAGAGAGAGCTACACGGTGATGCTTGCATACTGGCTGGATGCATCTTCCCTCTGTGACAGCCCTACAACTGTAGAATCGGGGGCATTATTTTGTTTGCCTTGCCTGCATTATTTTTATCTGCTAACACTATGTATCAATAAAAGTTGCCTATTATTGAATGGAGAAATTGTGGTTGGTCTGAGGGTTTGGATCTGCCCAGAACAAGGTTATCTAGGTTAAATTAGGTGCCAACATCCAGAACTACATCTTTATAGTGTGAAGCATATATTTTGATGGGATTAAATCAGCTTTAGAATCGTGATTTATTTTATTTTTATTTTATTTTTTAGAGGGGTTGAAGGAATAAGATCAGGATAAAGGTAATACTTTTATAACTTCTTTTTATTAAATTCTTGATTATATCAGGCTATGTTAAGTTATAAGCATATGTAATGGACTGTGATTGTAGCCAAGATACGTAGTATAATCTTATGTACATAAATATCAACACAGTGCATAGAGCTCAGGTCAGAATGTATCTTATGATTAGTTTGTTACATTTATTCATTAAATGAATGCACAAAATACCTTGACATAGTTGGCCTCCAAAATGATAACAGTTAATAACCTATGTTAAGTTTCTAAAAGACTAGAGCTGAGCATTCTACTGGTGTAGCTCAGAATTTAGCTGCAGTCCTTCAACAGTTTTGCTGGGTTGACAGCCACTAATATTCACCCAAAGAGTAAAGACAAAGTGGATTGGTAGTTCTAATGTGACAATTGAAAGTGAACATATTATTTATTAGAGTTTGAGAACTATAATATAATGTACTGAATTTACCACATCATAATCAAAACTAAACGTGTGTACAGAAACAGCCCAATTGCCTTACAGGTGGCGCATCTACATGAGACATTTATTGTGGAGTAGTCTACTTAGTTCCTTAGTAAACATCGTGCATCTACATGTGCTTCTATTAAGCTGGAGTAAATTAATGAACTCTGTAGCAGGGTAGTACTTGTAAATACGAATATTATCCTGGTGCGGAGTTTTTTACTCTGCAGCAGTGCATGTGTAGACGCTGCCCCAGCTGGCTGGGGCATGAGGGTGCTTCAGTGCAGGGGCTGCCTTGTATTCTTGTGCTCCAGTCACCCCCTCCACAACATGTTTAGCTGGGAAGGGGGATCAGCCTGTTGGTCCAGGTCTGCTTCCCACCTCGGCTCAACATGCTGCGGTCCTGGGTGCATTTTTAAATGGTTAACCCAGGAACAATAAACTCTGGAGCAATACACTCCTGAGTTTATTGCTTTGCATTAATTGTACATGTAAATGCACCCAGTGTGTACTAGGAAGGTAGTGATGTCAGATATGTTCCCTTGATCCACAGGTATTTTTTTTCCAGGCCAACCCAGTCCACCAGTAGGTTAAACAAATTTAATAGTTTGGAAATAAAACATTCCCCTCTATGCCTGATAGTTCAAATGCAAAAGGGAAAATGCACTATTTTTAGGAAGTCCCACACAATAGATCTAATCTGGTATAGTCCTTACCTTATAGCATTGTAAAAGAAGATATTAATTTTATTGTTCTTTAAAGATATGAGATTCATTACTTGACCTTGATGAATACTTCTGATATATTAAAGGATCCCAACCCCACATAAGAGATACAATTGCCCAACTCTTTTTCAGTTCAATGACAGTTGAATGTACATATCCAAGGACAGAATTAAACTCACAGTTCTTTTTATTGACTTTTTAATAGATATATTCTCTACCAAGTAATGAGCACTTATTGATTTTTTTAAGACATTTATTCTTGTAGGAATTCAACAGGTAGTACTACCAGTGTAGGTAATTGTTAGATTATTTAGGAAGCAAAGAAAAACAAAGTTGTGTTTTTGTTTCCAATACTTGAAACATAGCAATTAAATCTATCTCTTTATTAATAGGCATTGGTTTTGGAAAACAAATTTCTATATAGTCATATTACATATAAATCTATGTGAGATGTATGGATGTTGTATTTCAGTTTGTTTCAAAAATCTTTAAATGTCACTAGAAAAGCAATTATTTACTCCCCACATTGGTTTGTTAATAGTTGGTTGTTTTGTCTTTCCTCCTAATTGATTTCTGGCACAAACTTGTGTCCAAAAAGAATATCATTTTGAGCAACTTTCTCCTGGGGTTGCCTTTCACTTCTACAAAGAGAGGAGCAGACTGCCAGTGACTGGCCAGTTGACAATGGGTTCAGCTTCATGAAGCTTCTTAATGATTTGTTGGAGACCTGTTTCGTGTTAATCATTCACTATTTGTACACAGTTCTAGAATGTAATTTAAATAGTTCAGTCTTAGATGAGAAAACATCTGAAAACACTTCTTCGGACAAAATATAAAAGCTTTTATTTTTGTTAATTATGAATGCAGGAATAACTACTACATTATACTTATTGTGCATTGTATAAATGTATTCAGGTAATGAAAATTTAAGGATACTCCTCTTGAACATCAGCTAAAGGACAGTGGGGGGAGGAAGGGGAGGGGAGGGGGGGTGGAAACAAATTTAACAAGACTGTTAATTAATCTATGTGTTGTCCTGAAATTTCGTTTGACTGTGTATGCTTTGCATAGTGTGTGGGCTTTTATTACTCTAGAGATAGGACTTGCGAATATGCAAGCCAATTACTACCGTGCCATACATGTTTTCATTTTAACTGGTGTCTATATAAAGCCATAATTGGCTTTGGGGTTACTAATTACTGATCTGCCTCACATTCATAATTGATTTCTACCAAAACTTGGGACATCCCTGAAAACATTCAGGGAGACTAAGAGAGAGTTTTTGCCACAGGGCTTTAGATATGCTAATCCTACTTCACAAAAATGTGTGAAGTAAGGGTTCAAACCCATTAATTATAGGTTATAGTATGTTTTTTGGTTAGTATACATATTTTAATGTCAACATTGGTAATGGGATCAGTAAAATGTGGATCATTCCTATCTAAGTAGCTCACAACCTGTTTAATTTGCAGTGGCTTCCAGAATTAAAGGCAAGCTGCTCTGCTGTTCATTGTGGCTTATACTGGTACTTCAAAAGGCTCTGCTTCTCCAGTCAGCTTCATGAAACATTTGATGAGCTCCAGCTGATAGAAGAAGTAGTGACCTTCCAGGTAAGCTGTGACAACAGCTGGAGCACTTCAGTAGTTCTGTGCATCTGTTTGGTGTGGTTCTGTCTATTCCCAGATACTTTCTCTTTGCAGATGAGGACTCTAACCCTGTGAAACAGTCCAGTTCCAATACATAGTGCATTGTGGCTGGGGTAGGGTAAATCAATGAATTCTCCCCTCAGGGGCTTGTCTGCCATGCGCTGGATGTTGAGATAATAAAGACAGCTGGTAAACCCTCAAGGATCATGCAATTGATCACCCTGCTCTTAAACAAAATGAAAATTAGTTTTATTTAGTTTTGCAGTTACAAATGCAGCCACAGCCATTTTTCTCGCAGCACAGGGCTCCACTTCCCGGTCTTCTGATACCACCAGAGAGGTTATATCCTAACCTCTCCTCCTGTTTCTTCTTTTTTTTTCCAGGTCTCTGCAGTCCATTCCAGTCCTCCTTCGAACTTCCTCTGTCCAACTCACCAAGTAGGTGCCTGCTGCTTGTTTTTCTGTGAGTGTGGGGATCATGCCATGTTTCATCTCACCTGGCGCATGAGGTGCTGCTCTGAGTCTCAGCTTTCTTCGAGGGTGCTGGCCTCTCTTCCCTTATCTACTTATTCATGTGCCTCCAGGGGCAATTTGCCACCCCAAAGTTCTCCCCTTTTGTAGTCCCCTAGGTCCTAATCTACCACACCCGTGTCATGGTGTGAAACAAGGCACAGCTGTGCCTTGTGCCATTATCCATGCCCTTTCTGTGACCCGCCTCCCACCCTCCTACTTGGAGAAGAAGCCTGGCTGTTGAACAGGTTTGCATATCACCTTGTGACAAAATACAAACATATACAGTCTCCACTGACATGTTTCTGTGAAAAACCCAGGACTAACATGTCATGTTTATATATGGATTTGCTCAGTTTAGTTGACGGAGAAAATCTGCTCAACTGGACAGTAAAATGATTTGTCATTCTATCTTATTACTATAGCTGTTCACTAAAGAGGCAGCTCAATCTTAGTAAGTAGGCTTGCAAGAATGGTGGGGATAATAGGCATCTATTTTTTTAAGTTTCAATAAGCAAATGGCATTTATACCTATCTAGTCAGATATCTTAATTAACAGATGCAATGAAAACTGATGAATATTTTTATATATAGAAACAGATTTTTAGGACAGTGCCAGGTTTATAACTAACTTTATAAACTAAATAACATTCAGTAATTATCAGTGGAACCACATATGCACATCCCTTGACAGAGTCATGAATGTATAGCACTTATTACCTAGTTTAAGCTGAACATGAAATTGATACCTTTTGCATGCATCTCCTTAAATACAAATGCTTCCTCATTTGCAGGAAATAGAAGTACCTAACAGTAACTCCACATTTTTCCATATGCTTCCATTCTAGAACTGCAAAGGGCTTTATTATTACTGTTTTTAGGAATGTAGGGCCTAAATCCATTTTTCAAACACCAAGGCATCTAAAGGCCAGATACCTACATGTATTTGGCGACCTAATGTTGTAGATAAAAGGTCAGAGAGGTTTGGAAAACACACCCTCAATGGAATTTCAGTAGAGTTACTTAACTAGATATTTTTGAAAATCTCATTAGGCACCTACATGTCTAATTTTTTTAAAAAATATTTGTACTTTAAATGCACAAATGCCATATGATAATGGGACATAGGCTTCTAAATATTATATGTACTTTTAAAATTATAAGGACATAATGATACTAAATTGCATGTGAAGTGCACACTCTGGAGGGTAGAGAATGATTGCAGGCAGACTTGGAGAGATTAGAAAAGTGGGCAGTACACAATAGGATGCAGTTACACAAGGACAAGTGCAGAGTGCTGCATCTAGGGTGCAAAGATATCCAGCACACCTACTGGCTGGGAAGAGACCCTCTCAGCAGCACAGAAGCAGAAAGGGATCTTGGAGTCATAGTGGACTCCAAGATGACCATGAGTCATCAGTGTGATGAAATCATCAGCAAAGCTAACTGCACTTTATCACACATCAGCAGATGAATGACAAATAGAACCGAAGAGGTGATACTTCCCCTCTGTGCGGCATTGGTCCTACCACAGTTGGAGTACTGCATCCAGTTTTGGGTGCCATACTTCAAGAAGGATGTTGATAGACTTGAGAGGGTTCAGAGGAGAGTCACTCATATGGTTAGGGGCTTACAGGACAAGCCCTATGAGGAGAGACTGAGGGACCTGGACCTCTTTAGCCTCTGCAAGAGAAGGCTGAGAGGTGATCTTGTGACTGCCTACAAATTCATTAGGGGAATGAGCAAGAGATCAGAGATGCTCTGTTCACCAGGGCACCTCTTGGGGTAACAAGGAACAATGGTTACAAACTGACAGACAGCAACTTTAAGATAGATATCAGGAAAAAGTTCTTCATGGTAAGGGTGGCCCAAATTTGGAATGGGCTTCCAAGGGAGGTGGTGCTCTCCCCTACCCTGGGGGCTTTAAGAGAAGGCTGGATACGCATCTTTCCTGT
This sequence comes from Alligator sinensis, assembly GCF_000455745.1. Taxonomy (NCBI): domain Eukaryota; kingdom Metazoa; phylum Chordata; order Crocodylia; family Alligatoridae; genus Alligator; species Alligator sinensis. Next base: position 19,492 of record NW_005842743.1, read on the forward strand.
CTAGGCAGGGGATCAGATTTGATGATCTCTTGAGGCCCGTTCCAACCCTAGCATCTATGAATCTATAAGTTTTATCCATAATCTTTCAGTAATCCTACAGGAATGTTGATGCTATATCTTAAATTTTATGAACTGAAGAAGACAGAGTATATGGCCTAAGTTTTCACAAAACCCATTCATCTTGGGTTAGTAGTAGGAGATCTCAAATCATACAATGATGGGGTGCCTGTAGATGTGAGGGGAGGCTACTCTGAAACATTGTAATTACAGTGCATCAGAGCAGACTTGATTGATTGAGCCTGCTGGAGAGTCTCGTGTGTCAGTGTCCCTGCACTTCAAAATGTTGGCAGGGGCACTTTAACTAGAGCTCATCCAACAAACTTTAGTTAAAGTGCCTCCACCCCCATTTTGAAGCATGGGGATGCTGATACATGTCACACTGCAGGTGCTGCTCTAATTAAAGTGCACCCTCCCTTACCCCCAGAGCACATGTAAAAATGGCCATAAAAAATTAGTGTAACCCCTCACCTGAATAGTAGGATCCTGGGGTACCCAGTAGCAGGTGGCCCCACCCAGCTCCCTGGGTAGCTGCTTCAGGGTCCCCAAGTGGAGAGCCTCCCCTAACAATCAAACAACCTTGCAGGCCATTATGAAACTATTTACAGGATTTAATTATTTAAAAGGTAACATATAACTAGTGCAATAAAACAAATGTTACACCTTATGACCTGGAGATGGTGGCTTAAGGGTTAATGCTTCTTGGATACACATTACACTAGGGGAAGGTATAGAAATTACCCACCATAAATAAGGAACCAATAAATAAATGCACTGATACTTCAACCAGTAAACCATCAAGAACTTATTCACACAGTCTATAATTTGTACACTGTATACTGGGGACCCTGTGTGCATGGCCCCCGACTGGATGTCTCAGAGAGCAGGACTGCATCTGTGTCCCTGGCGCAGCAGACATGGACAATCCCTGATGCTGACATCACAAGCTCCCAGGGTCTCAGTGCAGCAGGCAGTGGCTCCTCCCCATCAGTACCTGTGTAGCAGAAAGCCCTTTTTCCTCTTGACTGCAGTTGCTCTCCCCTCCTTGGATATGTTTTTCCTCTTCTACCTTTTCTTCCTTCCTCTTTCTTTCACTTTAAGATAAGGAATTGTGTTTTGAAATTTGTGTGTGCGCATTTTGTATCTCCCTTTGTATTTTGGTATTTTTATCTATTTGTGTGCCATGGCATTACTTTTGTAGCTTTATATTTTATACTCCTCACCTTTCAACTTTCAAATAAATGTGTTTAGTTTCATAAGTAATTTATACATTGTAACAATGTTAACAAGGGCAGGAATCAAACTGCCCTTCCCTGTATCAGGCTGGCCCCTGAAAGAGCGAGTGAATCAGTGATTGAATGTGTAACATGGTAGCAGGCAGAAATTAACACCTAAGGAAACTGCAGATCAACCAACAGAAGAACTCAATAGAAGACAATGTAGCAACCGGGACATTTCTAAACGTCACTGATCAAGGGCTAGAAGCCCTGGCCTGAGTTAATCAATGCCGGGGACCAATTTTTGGGCTGAATATCTCCAAATCGACCGCTCCCAGAGCCCTATTCAAAATTCATCAACAGACTCCCAAACCTGCACGTACATGCGGACGACCCCTGGGGCTGACAGATGCCATCCAGTAGCCACCGAGGGGGGAAGTCCCATGAGGGCCAATGACCCCTGGATTAGGCAAACCTGAAAACTGGGGAGTCACCAAGGTCTGCCAAGGACAGATAAAAAGCAGTGAAAAGTGACCCTTAGTGGCGCCCTCTTGACCTCCAACTTGACCAGCACCCGACCTGTCCAGCTAGAAGGACCAGCTGGCAACCCCCTTCGGGAAGATAACACCACGCTGAAAGAAGCCTCAATGACAGACTCCAGCGCTTGTGGGATAGGTATACCTGACTGTTGTAGCTTGCTACTGTGTGTATGCATGTGTGTGTGGAAGGACCAGCCCCAAGGTTTATGATTTAACTCATTACAGTGTTTCAATCTGCCTAATAAACCAGAATTTTAAGGATCCCAAATTGGACATTTGTAGCCAACACCTGCAAGAAAGCTTATTCCTGCCCAGCCGCCCATCCCTGGCACAGCTGGGAGCAAGTGTCTGGGCTGCAGGTTGTAACAGTTTCCCCTGCCCAGCACAGCCTCACAGCACTCAGAAAATACAGTCCCTCCCTTGACCATGCCTGGCCCAGGGCTTCTGGTGGCTGAAGCAGTCCCTGCCCCTCTAGCCTACGGCTCCCTCCACCACCTGAGCCTGCCCCTCCCTGGGGCCTTCTCACTCACAAGGGAAAAACCAGGGCAGTCTTCAGTAGTCTCCCCCTGGCCCTGAGTTCCCCTCCCCTGCTGTACTCACCCAGCCACACGGGGGGCTTGCAGGAGGGTCTTCCCAGGTTCGGAGTCTCCTCACAGGCAGCTCCTCTCTTGTGCCTGCCCCAGCAGGGCTCCAAGGGGAAAAAGTGGGAGAATGGACACAGGATGTCACTCTTCAGTGCAGTCTCTCACTGCTACTTCTGCAGGGCTCTGACAGGGGATCTCAGAGGGGTGGCCGTGGGGAGATCCTTTTCCTGGTCTCCAGCCTCTCCTTCACTCCCTCTCTCTCCCCAATGATCTTTCCCCCAACCTCCCTCGGAAAACTGCTCCCCTCTTTTAAACAATCCTCTCAGCCATCCCAGGCTCAGACTATTCCTGGGCTTTTGCTAACATCTCTCATTCAAAACTTGCTGGGGTTACATCACCCCTCCCACTTCAAAGAGGACTGCCTCTAAAGCAGCTTCACTCTCCCTCAGGACAAACCATGTCCCCACTGGGACAAACTCTGTCTCTTTGCACTCTGTCCCTCTGCATTCCTATTCCTTCAGGTGGGTCCATTTTTAATTTTGCTACATCAGGTTTGGAAGGGACCTCAGGAGGCCATCTAGTGCAACACTCTGCTCAAAGCAGGACCATCCCCAACTAGATCATCCCAGTCAAGATTTTGTCTAGCCAGGACTTAAAAACCTCCAAGGATAGCCTGTACCGGTGCTTTACTACCCTCTCAGTGGAAAGAATTTTTCCCAATATCTAACTGTACTGCACCTGGGGAGGAAGAACCAGCAGCATACCTACAGGCTGGGGAACTCCCTTCTCATCAGTGCAGAGGCAGAAAAGGATCTTGGAGTTGTTATTGATGCCAAAATGAACATGGGCCAACAGTGTGGGGACGTGGTCAGGAAGGCCAACCATACCTTGTCATGCATCCACAGATTTATCTCAAGCAGGTCCAAGGAGGTGATCCTCCCCCTCTATGCAACACTGGTCAGGCCACAGATGGAGTACTGCATCCGGTTCTGGGTGCTGCACTTCAGGAGGCATGTGGACAACATGGAGAGGGTCCAGAGGAGGGCCACCCACATGATCAGGGGTCAGCACGGCAGGTCCTACAAGGAGAGGCTAAGGGACCCGGACCTGTTCAGCCTCCACAAGAAAAGGCTGAGGAGGATCTAGTGGCTGTTTACAAACTAGTCAGGGGGGACCAGCAGGGATTGGAGGAGTCCCTGTTCCCCTGAGCACCACCAGGAGTGATTAGAAATAACAGTCACAAGCTGGCAGAGGGTAGACATCAGGAGGCGCTACTTCACAGTCAGGGTGGCTAGGATCTGGAACCAACTTGCAAGAGAAGTGGTGCTGGCTCCTACCCTGGGGGTCTTTAAGAGGAGGCTAGATGAACACCTTGCTGGGGTCGTTTGACCCCAGTACTCTTTCCTGCCATGGCAGGGTGTCGGACTTGATGATCTGCTCAGGTCCTTTCCAACCCTACCAACTATGAAACTTAAACTTTCTTTGCTGCAACTTGAGACCATTGATCCTTGTTCTGTCATCTGTCACTACTAAAAACACCCCAGTTCCATCCTCTTTCAAATCCCCCTTCAGGTAGTTGAAGGCTGCTATTAAATCCCCTCTCTCTTCTCTTCTATAGACTAAATAAATCTAGTTCCCTCAGCCTCTCCTCAGAAGTCATGTGCCCCAGCCCCCTCACCATTTTTGTCACCCTCAGCTGGACTTTCTCCAATTTATCCACATCCTTTCTGTAGTGGGGTGTCCAAAACTGGACACAGTACTCCAGATGTGGCCTTAGCAGTGCTGAATAGAGGAGAATAATCACTTCCTTCGATCTACTGGCAGCACTCCCAGTATGCCATTGATCTTCTTGTCAACAAGGGCATAATGTTGGCTCATATTCAGCTTATTGTCTACTGTAACCCCCAGGTCCTTTTCTGCATAGCTGCCGCTAGCTGCTGCTTAGCCAGTGAGTCCACATCCTTGATATTCAAAAGTTCTGATAGTCACAATTTCAATGGACTTCAATGAGACTTATGAATGTTCAACCCATATAAATGTTAGACTTAGCAAAATCCTGGTTCCATTGAATCCTGGGTGTTTTTGGTACAGTTACTCAAGTATTAAGTAGATAGTTTTGAAAATTATAAGCCTAAATGACTAAAACAAACTTACACAAGAAGGTTGTTAAAGAGGCAGAGAGCAATCTCCTCACTCCAGTTATCACTAATCAAGCTATTAATTGCAAGCAATATTCACTTTATATAAGTTTTCTTATGCACAATTTTTTTGCAAATATTATAGTTGCAAATTAATTATTTGTAAGTATTCATTATATGGTTTATGAAAACAAATTATGGCTTATGAAGTTGTTTGCTAACTGATCATTTGGACTCTGTTGCTTAGTCATAGTACATGAATCACTTTAGCTGCCTGACATTTTCTGTTCCTTGGCTGGATGACCGAGTCTTCTAAAATACAAGAATAAGAAGCTACCCCAAATTATTTGCTTGAATTTTCTGATTTATGCCAAACATTGTGAAACTTAGGGGCTTCTGGCAGATTTTTATGAATACCTGGCAGCCCTCTGAACATTTGTGAATAATGATAAATATAGACACACATGTGAGTGTGAATATACTATTTTTACTAACAAAATAAGTGTCTTTAATTAGATCTTGCTCACTTTTTAAAAAAGAGGTTTTTCCCTTCCCTAAACAATTGCAATACATATTAACGTTAAGGCTGTGTGAAGCGTCGCTGGCTGGTTCGTTTTGATGCTGTTTCCACTTGTTTTGAGCTCAAAACAGTGAAATCGAAATGAAATGAGAGGCTTCAAAACAAAACTAGGCCAGTCAAAATGTTTTGAAAGTTTTGAAATGTATCGAATTTTGAAGCAGCCAGCCAGCCAGGTGGGAGGCAAGGGAGAAGCACGGGGGGGAACTGAGCCTGGCATGGGAAAGTGGCTAGCCCCTTCTAAGGGCATGAAACCTGCCACGTTTCAGTGCTGGGAACTGAGCCCGGCAGCAGGAGCCACTTCCCCCAGCCAGGCTCAGTCCCCCAGTGCTGGGTCATCCAGCAGGCAGACTGGGGGCTGCCCACACCCCCAGGAGGGCTGCAGAAGCACTACCAGACTCCTCCTGTGGGGTGCAGTTCCCCAGTCTGCCTGCCAGATCACAGGATGCTGCTCCTGCTCCCCGGCTCCTGCTTGTCAGCAGCTTGAGGTGCAGTGCGCTAGAAATCTCTGCACCTATCTTTTTGAAACTTGGCAGGCTACATGATCATGGAAGGAGCTAGCAGCCCTGCAAGTTTCATCATAATCAAGCAAGAAATAACCAAGCTATAGACTGTTTTGTACTTCCCTATTATAGCCTATAGGCAATACGTCGTAATGGAACAGTGCTTTTGAAACCGAACTCAAAATGAAATACTGTTCCATTGAAAAATTGAAAAGGAAGTTGAAGCAGAATGCTGCTGTTTTGCACAGCTCTAATTAACATACTTTGAGCTGACAAAAAAAAAAAAAAGCAGGATCAGACTTTGGGAAGGGGTATACAACCTTTTTGGAGACCTATTATATAAAGGCCAGGTCCAAATTGATAAACTAAGAAGCTAAATTAGCTGATAAATAGCATTTATGTAGAAATTTAGATGTCCAAGATGCATAGTAGTCCAGATTAACCCCATTATAGCTGCCCTTGGGTGCCTTATTTTGGCTTATGGGTATAGACTTATTTTTTGCATGTCTGCACGTCTATATTTTGAAGCAAACAATTCCCACCTAAACCTCACTATAATTTATTTTGGTACTTTGAAAGTCCCCCAAATCTGCTTAATCCCTATGTCCATCTTGTGGCAGGCCTGAAAGCAGGCACTATGCATGACCTTAGAGAAGCCTCACTTGTGAATTTCCATATTTGGAGCATGCCTGTGGATTAGGGTGGGCAGGACATATTCAGGACAGAATGTGCCACTGGCACATTATAGATCAGCTCAGGCCAAATGTTCCTTCAGAACATGCCTGAAGTATGCTGACACCATTCCATTTGGCATGGGCTCTCTCTTGTCCTTGAAAAAGTACATTCTTGAAGAAGTACATTCCTTCAGTACAATAGCTTAGTGATTAGGCTTCCTAGTAGTAGAAAGTGGGAGCCATGGATCCTAGATCCTCCTCAGCCTGAAAGATTCAAAACCACAATCCAGGAGAACGTCAGACTCTCAGGCTGTAGAGAAGTATGTAAGATCCAGTCTCCACCTCCATCCTTCCTGTTGGAGAAGTTCAGTTACTGGACAGAAAAGACTCATGGGTCTGGGAGGAGAAGTGAAAAGAACACCACCCTATAGTTCAGTGATCAGGGAAGTCACTGCTCCTTGTACTGTTTATGTGTTTTCCATTAATGGGCATTAGGCTAAAAAAATAGAATAATGTCTGGGAGCAGAAACTGGGAACCCTGTTTTAAGTGTGCTGGAACTTAAACAGAAACTCCAGTAAAGCTAATCTAGACCTGGCCCTAAATCTCTCTCCCCCTCTGCTCTTCCCCTTCTCTTGTTAAAAAAAAAAAAATCCTTTTGCACACAAGACCTTATTACCATATATTCTCATATAATACATGCTCCCAAATAAGATATATCTCTTGTTTTGAGAAGGCAACATGAAAATAAATGTTTTTTGTTGTTTCTTTTGCTTTTTCCCAGAGTTATGACTCCATGGCTTTGTCCTTGCTCCTAATCTTCAACTCACTCACACTCCCTTTCCTGCTCAGGGAAAAGCTACAGTTTTAATGCTTTTCAAACTTCACTGGATGATTTTGCCTTAGCAGGAAAGATGCCTCCCTCCCAGCTCCTTCCCCACTGCCAGGGGTAGCCATTTTATATAATCTCCTTGGTTCTATTCTGGGTATAAAAACAGCTTCTCCACTTAAGGCCCACCCCAATTTTGAGAGGGCTACTTTTTAGGGGACAGGGTGCATGTGGAATATCAGTCAGATTTACTTTGAAAAAAATGGTGCCTCTTGCTAATATCAGTTAAGGCAGACCAAACAAACATATATGGCTTAGTTTATGATTTGAAAAATACAGAAGAGGGATTATGTTTTGAGTACTATGACTTTGATGAATAACTGACAAATTTTTTCAGACAACTACCCTACAGTCCTTAACTATCATCTTTTCCTGAACCTCAAGAGGCTACCCAAAGGTCAATGAATCTTTGACCTTGCCTTCTGTGATGATAAATACATATGGAAACTATATATATTAGTTGTTATACTAATCATTAGCAACATGCACATTAGAAAAAAAATCCAAAAACTCATTTTGTTGAAGCTAATAGGTTTGAGCTGGTGCAGTCTGGATCTAGGCCAGAACATAAAACTAAGTTAATTTAGTGGCATTGATGCATGATTGCATTCCCTGAATGGAAAAGGTTAGACATTCATTCAGATTTTCTCAGCAGTATTCAACACTGTCACCTGTGAGAGACTGCCTGCTGGCCTGATAGAAACAGCAGAGGTTTCTGATAATACACTAATATCCTTTCAGCTGTTTGCAGAGGGACATGTCCAATGAGAAGTGATGTGGAAACTTCATTTCCACTACTGGACTACTCACTTGGCAGAGATCCAGAAGGATCCCCCCTTCAGTCCTTTCAACATCTACATATTTCTAAGTGGTTGCATGGTCAGACAATATAAAATTTCATGTCAGCAGCATTCAGATGGAATAGTTACACCTATCCTTCATTGTATATGCTTACCACTAGTAAGCACTAACTGTGACCCAGGCTATACAAGGCACTAAATGCCATGGATCCTCCCTTGCAAAATGTAAGTAGAACAAAATTGTAGCTATCCCTGCAACCCCTTCCTATTCTTCTCCATTCCTTCCCCTGAAAAAAGGAAAAAAAAAAGTCTCTGCAAAGCTCATGTTGACTGTAATTACGTTTGGCCTTATTCCCACTGTTTCTCTGGCACAATAAGGGAGGAATGGCACGAATGTCACGGTATATGTATATAGTAACAAGAGAATGTCCTGACAGGGATGTCCCTGGGTATGCCTCATCTTGCTCACTCTAAACCTGGTAATACACTGGTGAAGCTGCACCCTGGGGACAAGGTTTCTATGGTGATCTTGTGGCATATTTAGTATACTACCCCTCTTGCATGGTGACTGAGGATCACAGCCTCAACTTCTCTTCTCAAAGACCCTATGTTAAGCAGCTAAAGGATTTAACATAAGGACTCCTAATGCTCCTTTGTTAATGATCCTAAGGACTCCTAATGATCCTTTGATGCTTCCTACCTGATCTTTCCCTGGTTGTCAACTGTCACTGTAATACTGACAGTTCACTTTTCTCATCATGTCTTTCTGCTGGGACAATCCATCTTTTACGCCAGATGTTCCAAAGTAGAAATTTAGTCACAGATGGGGAGGTAATTATCACTGTCTTTGCCCCTTTTTGGAGTACTATCAGTTGAGGGCTACATACCCCATCAACACTTAAATATTAAAGAGAAATTAGAATGTGAATCAAAGGAACTTGGCATGAATAAAGAGGCTGCAGATAACCTGGAAATGAACATGAAGAAGAGTCAGCAAACGATATTTGCATAAAGGAGTTTAATAAATGCTTTCAATTAGACTAAAAAGCTTGGAAGCTTTCCCAGAACTAGATGATTACTGTAATAGATTGTATCTGTATTGGAAAAATAATCCAATGAAATGAACAAGGTAGAGTATATTATGTACATGGTCATTCTATTATAATCAAAGGCTAAGATTAACTCAGATTAAAGTTAGCACTTCAAAACAAAACATTTAACTATGCATTAGCTGTCTCAATGTATTATCTTAAACTGTGAGCTGTGGCTTGGGTTTAGTGCAAATTATACATCCGAATTCAGAGAGGCAGATTAATGCTTGCTTGTCATACATTATGCCTTTAAGGGCCTGTTGAGATCTTTCACTTGAAACTCTTCACAAAGTATTTACAGTATCTGGTTTTATCCGTTCTGACAGATGGGATGTAGCCAAGCCTTTGACAGAATTTAAAAAACAAAATAAAAAAAATGAAATTCAAATGAAACACTTTCTTTTTCCAAGGATACGTAAATGACACAGTGATTAATACAATAGGCACTAGAGGATCATCTCCCTGTCTGTACTCGTCTAAATCATGATCACCTACTCTACCTATTTTATTTGAAATAATTTATCCTGTTACAAGGTAACAATGGGATATATATATATATTTTAAAGGCTATGACTAAAAGCACTTGAGATTTGAATCACAGTCCCAAATTCTGAAGCTGGTACCAGAGGGCACATGGCACAGGTGTTCCCCAGGGACAAGTAGCAGTGGCACAAGGTGCCATGCTGCCAGTTGTCCCCAGGGAAACAGATGTCCATGCTAGTGTGAACACGGCCCTGGAGCCCTTATTTGACCAGAGCCAGGGGTAAATCCAGATTTCTATTAAGGAGAGAGGATTCTCAGTGCTAAACAAAGCCAATGTCTAGTCTTCAAAATAACAGATTTTCCCTTAGGGCTCTGGGTCTGCACCATAATCTGTTACTGTAGCTTCATTTACCCTTAATATCTTCAGTGCAAAACCACAGGGTAGCAGAAGTCTAGGCCAGAGACTGCTCATAGAGACTTCATGCTGAAAGTGAAATTGATTCAAGACTGGAGATTGCCTACCTTATATTTCAGTCCAGTACAATTTTTGCAGAGAATTCTAAATTGAAGAAGTTTAACATTTTGGTTGATTTTTTTTCTGTTTGTTTTAAATAAATGCTTCAGGAAAGCTTCTCACTGTTTTTAAGTGCTTAAAAGTATGGAGAAAATATATCAGTGATCAGTGTGCAACTGAGACAGCAGCAAGATGTGTTGCAGTACCATTATGTTAGCTGTACTGGTTATAACAAAGAGACTGTGGAAAAATGTAACAGATGCAGCACTTCAGATGCCTTTGAAACACTTCAAAGGGTAAGCAGCAGAAGTGTGCATGTCCCTTTTAACATTCCAAAAGTAACTGGAGGACTCCAAAAGAGTGCTTATTAGAAACAAGGACTATTTAGAAGTGCTTCAAAATGATGTCTTTCCTCTTATATATGGATTCTCTACAGAGTGCAACAACCCAGGGACCCCCTGGCTCCTCCACTATCCCATATTGCTCTGTTCTTCTGCTCTCCCCCACAGGTGAAGAGGGCAGCACAGAGTAAAATCATTTCCTCTGCCTCTGCTGTCCTTGAGTACTGCATCACCATCAAAGCAGGAGTGCTTTATGCCAACACTGCCAGAGCTGGGATGCTCCTTATCATTGTCATCAGAATTGGAAAGTTGTGGGAGAAGGGGACTAGATAAATGGCAGCCTAGTAATGAAGCACAAGGATCTCACAGTATTGGGGCTCATGGGCATTGCCACCAGACTCATGCCTCCTTCACTGCCTCAAGACCTCTAGCCCCTGCTGCTGGACTTGAGATTCCAGTTCTCCAGCCCTGAATTCCCATACCTCTCCAGTTCTGGTGCAGGTAGGGTGCCACAGGATCTCCAGTCTCTCAATTCTGTTGATGGAGATGCACTCAGGGAGATTGGAGGTGGAGTGGCAGGACAGTGCCCACTGATATCAGCTCCTTAGGGCCATGTGAAGCTTTGGTAGTGATTCAATTCAGAAGAGATTCAGCCTGATTCAGTGGTGAAATCCCCGAATTTGAATCCAATAGGGAGACCCATTAAAAGATCTCAATCAAATTGATTCCGAGAGATTTGGAGATTCGGCCAGTGAGGAAGGGATTGTAGTTGGGGCTGGGACAAGCTGCCCAGCCAGGGCGAGAGGGTGCAGGACAGGACTCAGGGAAAGGGGCTCCCACCCAATGTCTCCTCTAAGGTGTAGCGACCCATGGGCATGCCGCTTCAGTCCATGAGTGCGCCGCTTCGGTCTGTTCTCGAATTGGTGCCACCTCCCTGCTTTTGGCATGTGCCACAGTATAACACATAAATATACATAAAAAGCAACACTATATGGTGCATGGTAGAATCATGACCACTTTAACCAAGCCAGTGCCCAAACTGGATGCAATTTAGCCAAGTTGGTGTGTTTTTCTACATAAACTGCAAGGAGACCAAGCACAGTGTGGTTCAACTAAAACAGCACTAAAGCAGGTAACTAGCTGAGGCTCAATAGCTAACTTACACAGAGAAGACACATTGTATCCCAGCAAAAAACAATAGAGGAGTTTTTCCATTGCAAAGACCTGGGAAAGACCATGGATGTGGATTTCTATTGGAAATCTCTGGGTTTATCTTGTGAATTAAGGTTGTAAACCTAACAGTCCTGACATCATGTGCCACCCTCAAAAGGATCTCAGGGCATCCCAGGATGCTGTGGCATCTTGACTGAGAGTCATTGTGCAGGATAAAGGTAAGTGAGGCTGTAGATTACATGTGCCTTGGTAAAAATCCTACTGAATGCATATTGTTCATAACAATTGCTGTGATTCTACTCAGACATAAGTGGGATGACAGCTTTCTGAATATGAGGGCAAAGATTTTATGTAGAGGAGTCTGGGCCCAATTCTGATTTTTAGTTAAGTTTGTATGAAACCAGAGTAAGTGGAGTTTTACCTAAAATCCAGGTTGGTCCTGGGTGCTCTTTAAGATCCTGGCTATGTCGTCTTCTCTGTGTAACAATATACTCGATTGGGTGCTCTTTAAGACCCTGGCTCCTTCTGCCCTGCAGAGTGCAGTGGAGTGGGGGCTATGGTGGGGCTGCAACCACCCTAAAATTCCCTATAGCTCCTGCCACCAACCCTGCCCTGATCCAGATGCATGCTCCCACCCCCATGCCCTGCTATTGCTTGTCCCGCCAGGGTGGGTTGGTACAAAGTCACAGCTTGTGTTGGAGGCACAGAAAAGCTGGAGTAGCCCCCAATCCCAGCACCTTCTGCTGTCCATTGAAAGTGCAGCCTGCCCCAACCTGCCCCATGCAGATCTGGGGGCACACGCCCGCTCCCATGCCCTCCTGGACCGGTGGCGAAAGCTGCTGGAGGAGCCACCAGAAGAGCAGCTCTCAGACTGGTGGCACACAGTGGCGGGAACCCTCTCCATGAGTCCTGTTCCCCTGCCACTACAGCTGAGCAGCTTGTCCCAGTGCCAGCCCCAGCCCCAATCCCTCCCTTGCTGTGAGGGCATTGATCTGCAACCCTACACCCCTTCCATCCCCTCTCTGCCCAGCACAACAGACTTACCAGCTGGAGGCAGCTGTATAGTTTATGATTGAATCTCTAAAAGCTGCTGTATTGAGAGAGGTATTTCATTTTGGTTTCCTAGGAATATGTATATATCCCTTATAACTTCTTCCCTTTCTTTCGTTGTTTTTATATGGCCATTTGCCAAATTTCCTCATGCAATACCACTGTTCTGTCAGTTGTGCTACTGTTGTTTTTGCTGTGCTGTTTGCTTAACAGGGGAAGACTTGCTAGAGCTCTATAAAGTTTCTGTCTCTTGTTAAAGTTCAGTCCTTGATCTGCAGGGACAGATTCCCCTCTTATTTCCTATTTGCTTCTTAAATAAAAATTCTCGCATTTCTCCCATAATTCTCATGTGTCTCATTTTTATTTGTTTTGTCTAGTCTGAACCAAGCCTTTGGCAACTTCTGTCCTTTGAAATGGTTGTTTTCTCACTATGTCATACTGTCTTTATATAGTATTTTATGGTATTATTTTTGGGCTTTTATTACACATAACTCTGACCCTCTGATGTCTTGCATGTCCCTTAAAGGTTGGTTTTGTTGCAGGTTGTAGTTGGGATGTGCTGAACAGCAGCAGGAGTTTATAGTATTTCAGCCTCTTCTGAACAGCTGAATATAAAAGTTGCTATCCTGGAAAAAAATCCACCTGGTTACAATATACAGAATTACAATATTGAGTCAATCTCTCTTTCTCATTCATCCAACACAAACAGCTTGTCTACATGTCTAAGGCCTGTTACCACCATACTATTTTCTCTTAAATGCTTTGTAGCTGCCAACATACACCACTGTTTTGTCAGTAATGCCAGCCTTCTTGGTTGAATCAAATTCTTACACAACACTTCTGAACTTTCCCTGTGCCATGGATTAGGCAGGCAAGGAGCTCACTCTACCTGAAACCTGTGTTGATGCCTACCAATACATGCGGCAGTGGTCAGGCAAGTGCACTGCTTTTCAGGCTTATTGAACTGCTCGCCATTAATCATTATTGTCTCTGGTCATGGGTGGATCTAGAATTTTGAAAATGGGGGTGCAAATGGTGAAATCCATCATCACATATAAAACAACCCAATTTTTTCCAGTTAAAAATAAAGTGGGAGGGTTACTAATATGCTAGCAGCCTATGGCTCTATTATTCAATTTAAGATTGAAGCAAAAAATAAATACAAATTCATTGGAATGAGTTAAGACTAGTCTGCAGGGCTGTGAAATACCTTCATTACCAGGAGCAGATAGCAGAATTGCAGAACAAAGGATGGTTTGATTGGTGGAAGATCAGGATCAGGAAAAAAATAGGCAGTTGTTAGCACCTGTGGAATGACAAATTTAGAAGGGATCAGGTAGATTTTAATGAGTTATGAAGGCAAGTGACTCCCTCAGAAGTGCCTGGCTAGAACTCCTGGTGACATTCTGTTGGTTTTAAACTTTGGGTGGACCAGGAGTCAGAGGGGAGTGCAAGTATACTTCCCTGCTACCCCCAGATGCACTCCTATGTTGTTATTCTGTTCATTTTTTAAATCCACCTGTGGTCTTTCAACTTTTAATTGTGTGTTTTTGCTAGGAGATTAGACAGTGGATTTGTATAGCATGGTTTGGATTGGGATAATCATTCCTTAGGCAGTGAATTGGACTACATGACCTATATAGGTCCCTTGCAGCCCTTGATCTATATGTAAATTACCTGTGCATTTGTCATTGATTATATTTGTGCATAATACATGTATGAGAACTAAGGTGTTCAATAATGTGTACTCAAAAAATTAAAAATATTTTCTTTTGAGGGCAAAGGTTAATAGCTCTTCTCTTTGCATAGCAGAAATGTGTATATACATTTCTGTTGCTGGCAGCAAACGTGGTTGTTCCAGGCACGGCTAACAATAGGTTTTCACAAATCAGAAAAATGCATTAAAATGTCTACAAAATCTTTTCTGGAATAAAGTTGGATTATTATGAAATTTGGTAAAAGTATATTGTGATAGTTGCATGTGCATGGGGGGGGAGATTTAATCAACAATTTTCAATTGTTACATGGAAAGAAACACTTTTCGCTCTTGTTCAAAAAGTGCTGTAGGTGCTGTTCTGATAAAGTATAGATTAAAAAATGCATAGTATATGAATAACCAAATAGCTCTAGAGAATGGAATGTAACTTTATAGCTAACAAAAAAAAAAAAAGCCTAAATAGTCCTAAGGGAGAGAATTTTAGATCAGGATTTGCATGGATACAGACAGTCCCAGGTCTCAACTACATGAATGTAATGGATACTATAAATCTCCCAGATGGGACAATGTCGGCTAATATTGTAGAGAGAACTTCAGTTCTCCTCTTACATATCCATTAGATAAAGACTGGTGAGTTTTAACAGAGGAGATAACAAGAATACACTGGCTGACCCTACCTAGCAGGACGCAAAACAATAATTTTAAATATTGATTTCCAAAATAAAACCTTACATGGTTGAACTTTTATTTATGTGAAAAATGTATCACAACACTTAATGTACAGAAATCAAATACCACAGCACTAAAACCAACATTCCAGTAATTTCAGGTGTGGGAAAGGCAGGTGGAATCATCACGGGGGAGGGTGGGGTTGAGCAGGGGATTGAGCAGGTTGGCAGGTCGGGGGGG
>NW_005842743.1:34776-49965 GCF_000455745.1 Alligator sinensis
TGAGTTGGATGCAGCAGGGTTGAGCATTGGTGAGTGTTCAGGGGGAGTGGGTTGTCCATCCAGGAGTGGAGGGTCAGGGAGATAAAAATAGCCTGTTCAGGAACATGGAGAGGGTGGGAAGAGCACAAACCTGGGGCTGGAGTGAGCATCTGGGTTCTTCTAGTCCTGGGGCTGTGCTGTGCACACATACAGGCATTTGTTAGATTGGGTCAACCTGTTCCTGATCTTAGTTCACCTACTCAGGTTGATCTATATATAATGTCTGTACTTTGCCTTAGAGGTGAGCATGCTGAAAAATGATGTATGCTTTTCTAGTCAAAGTAGACTGTATGCTTTTGCTCATGTCTACCTTTGGGTTTTAGATGCAATAGGAAGTAGGGTTGTGACCCTACCCACAATCCACTTGCAAAACAAGATTCCCAAGAATGTTCATTGCCTGAATAGGCTAGCATTTCAAGAAAAACAATCTTCCATTTTTAGTGCCTCCTGCAAAGGTTTAATAGATGATGGACAAAAGCTCATTGTTCCCCAACCCAACCCAACCCAAACCTTTCATGTATGTTGTATTTACACGTAATATTAAACCTTAAAATAGAGTTTCATGCCACTTCCATTGGGAATGCAGGGCAGGGTGGGTTAGTTTCTAAACAAAGGAATGCTGTAGTAGCATATGTAGGCAACAATAATCATAATGATCCATTTCTTTAACAAGAGGGCTTGCTCTTGCTACGAAAAGGAAAGTTTCTGAAAGGGAACTGAACTGAGTGAGTTGAAGTGTTTTACTCTAGCCTTGTCAATTATCTTAGGTTATTTAGGTTCTTTGTTTCCATGCTGAGGAAGATCCAGCTCTGTATCCTATATAAAACTGTAAAGGTTTTCTTAATATAGAGTTTGTCTTGAACTTGTATTTTTAGATCTTTAGGCCTAAATAATGAGAGTGCTGTTCAGCTCCTTAAATCCTCAACTTGTAGAAGCACTGCCACAGGTTCACACCCTGTACAGCTAAGAGCTGACAGAGGATAGCTAGGTTTGAAATAAAGTAAGGAAAACAGACTCCTCCCTGTTTACAAAGGCAATGATATTAGCTGAACCTGTTATCTGAAGTAGGATGTACATTTTAATGGGTTACTTCAACATGGGAAAATATGACCTTTACTTCAAAAATAAAAAAAGAGTTACTAGTCTCTGCTGATAGGCAGAACACTAAGGAGGTCTACTCACACTCATGCTTCACTCTACAGACAGCAAGATCAGAGAGCCGAATTCTGATTGCTACTGGACACATCACACCAGCACACTTAAAAGGTCTCCTCATTATTTTTTTTTTACCAGAAATCCTATGTCTTTGCCCTATTAGGTCATTTTTTTTTCATGGTGAACTTTATTTGAATTGAATTTAAGTTAATTCAAAGTGGATTTGCATCACCGCAAGTTGGAAATTTGGATTTCTCTGGAAAATTAATTTATTCTATATATCTGCTTAATATGATTAAAATCTGGAAATAATTGGGGACCTCAACACACTATTCTAAGGCTAAAATATCATTTTGTTTTCAAGTATTTTAAGGAAAGAATTCCTAGTTCTACTCTCAGTTCAATTTCTCTCTCTTCTGCAGTTGCCTCTGTAGGGTGGATCCAAATGTGCAGACGTGTGTGATTTGTGGCTCTGCAAAACACCCCTGTCTCCACGTGCTTCAATGTGGGGGCTCTTCAGTGAAGCCCCCATGCTGAGGAACACCGAGACAGGGGAGCAGCCAGCCCAAGGCTGCCTGCTGCCTCATCTCGAGGCACACTGCATCCCCTCCAGGCAGCAAGTGGCTCTCTCAAGTGCAGGGTGCCTCATGGTGAGAGCTCTGCAGCATGTAGCGATGGGGGATCAGGCAGCCCTGGGCTACCTGCTCTCTCATCTCCATGTGCTGTTCCCTGGCTGGCTGGGATACAAGGTGCTTCAGTGCAGGGGATAGCTAGCTCCTGCTGATGCACCCTGTGCTCCAGCCAGCCCGCACTGCAGCATCAGGACAATGTGTCCAACTGCAAACCACAGAGTGGGGGTGTGCACTGTAGCACGAAGTAGTGGCACAAATTTGTGCTGCTCCTGTTTGTGGGCATGCCTCCACTCATGTGTACTTGACCAGAGACATAGAAGGACTGATTATCCATTGCTTTGCACAGGATGCATGGTCATTTATAAAGCTAACTGAAATAGAAGAGTGACTACTTCAATAAACACTTTCCAAAGGACTGATCATTAACTAAAATCAAATCCAGTTTTGCTGTTGAAGACAACTATTTTCAAGCATATTTTCATAAGAAGACAAAGCCTAATTGATTGAAATATCACAGTTACGGCAAAAAGAGAATACAGATATAAAGTATAAAAAAAAGAAAAAGCATAAAAAATTATAAGACTTTCAGTACTGCTAGCAGTGTTTTGCTAGAAGTGGAAAAGTCAGCCCCAGACCCTGTCTGCTTGCATGTTCTGGACATACTCGATTATTTTCTTTCTAAAGAATTAAGACTCAGATTAGGCCAAACAGTGAAATACTTGGTCAAGGAAGACGGTATTAAGATTTTACTTTGTCAACTTGTTTCGAAACACTTTGTCAATTTGTTTAAAAAAAAAAATTGTTAGATTTTTGAATTGGACTCAGTGGGACTACTCAGAGAGTGAGTGAGTGCTCTGTATAAGAACAGTGAAATGTGTTATACATGTATTAAGGTATTGTTCTCATCTTGTTAATAACACCAACATGACAGCTGAAATTTGCAAGCTAACAATGATAAACACTGTAAGTAAATCCCAAGTACACATGACATGTTTGAATGTTTGAAAAGGAAGCCAAATACTGTTTTTTCTTGAATACAGCACATCCCAGAATAAGGTGCACACCTTAGGTATTTACACACGTGCTTCAGGAGACCAAGCTGTGGGGGGGAGGGGAGTACTTTAATTAGAGCAGCTTTAAGAGCTCTAAGAACTGCTCTAATTAAAATGCCCAAAGTGTCACATGTATCAGTGTTACTGTGCTGAAAAATGGCAGTAGGGGCGCTTTAACTAAAGTTTGTCAAGCAAGCTGTAGTTAAAGTGCAGTTGCTGCCATTTTTCAGTGTGGGGATGCTGATACACATGACGCTGGAGTCTGCTGGAGCACAGTAATTAACACATTCCAGCAGAATTGCTTAATAGAGTCTGCTCCAATGCATTGTAATTACAATGCATCAGAGCAGCCTTGATGCATGTTTATAGGCGTCCCTTGGCTTTTCAAAGGCAAAGTGAAGGAAAAATATCTTTCTGTGTAGTAAGTAACTGAATAGCAGCAACTAGAGAGCTAAGCCTGGTCCTTTTTCTGCTCCTTCTGTGTCTTGTGCACATTTTACTTTCACTTCTGCATGGTAAGTGTAGAAACTGCTCTTATAAAATGTCTTACCTACAATGCTTACTGCAATTTCCAGTAGTTGGTTTTTAGAACAAGGTATGTGCACTGTATGCAAGAAAGTATGGTAGTTTCCTTCTGCCTTTTCCATGCTTTTGAGAACGTATTACAAGTGAAATGCGATTGAGTGGTTTTACACTGTTAGAATTTAAAATTCATGATTATATTTGAGATACCGGTTTAAAAGATTACATTTGTTATGTTTTATTGATTAGCTATGATGGAATGTCTCCTGCTTTAATAGGTGGTATAGACATGTTTGTAAATTGGCTGTTGTTCCTCAGTAGAATCAATACTATCAGCTACTTCTGACACCTTTAATGCAATATGAAAAAAACCCCCTCACATTGTTCAGTATTTTCTAATTATATCTTTACTGAATTATTGATGTATTATTTGTTCGGTTTAATGGAACAGGAAATCTGTGAACTAGCTGAGAGAGTGGGAAAATTTTCATATCTACTAATCACCTTTAGATCAGGCCCTAAAAGAATATCCTTGGAGAAGGGGTGTATTTTAAAAGATTTGATTGTTATATGAAGTGTTGAACATTATTTTGAAAAGCAACAAAAGTTTTTATTTATAGAGAAGTATTGAGGGTCATATTCTCATTCCCCTCTGGCATAGTAAATCGGCCTCTACAGAACAGGTGGGTATGAGGGAAACAATAAGGTATTTTTAAAACTAGAATGTGAGATGATGATTGTAAATCAAAGCACACAGGGAAGATTTAGTTTGCCCTTTTTTATTCTGATAGTTGTTTTTACAGTCAGTGGTAAAATTCAGGAAAAAAAAATACCAAGATGCAAGATAAAAGCTTGACTTGTCAGAGTGATTACTCCCCCCACCCCCCCCCCCCGATGTTCTAGCAGGTTCCTAGTGACCTGAA
This sequence comes from Alligator sinensis, assembly GCF_000455745.1. NCBI lineage: Eukaryota > Metazoa > Chordata > Crocodylia > Alligatoridae > Alligator > Alligator sinensis. The sequence continues at coordinate 39,100 of NW_005842743.1, forward strand.
TACTACTTCTCTACTGGGAAACAATGTGTACATCATATCCCACTTTCCCCCAGCTCACAAAACACAGCAGTCGTTTCAGTAGTCGGGCAAAATTACCCTTCTTACTGCCCTATGCAGGTCACCTGCAGGTCGGCCCATTGAGGAACAAGCTGAAGTATAATCTACCTGTTGTTGTCTCCTACTGAGATGGGCAGGGAAAGCCTTTTCTCTCTGCTACCATCAGCCTTATATGCCAGGTAGCACAGCTGAGCAAGCACAACAGGGAAGGTGATCCATACCCAATAAAGGGCTGTCACAGATTACTTTCCAAACCAAAAAAGGAGAACCAGGGATTGAACGCTCTTTGCTTTTTAGTCCGTGGTTCATCCCCTTGTTTGCTTCCTTGTTTGGGGCTTGTGGCAAATCCTGCTTGTACCAAATAAGTACAAGCTTATAAGTACAAGCAAGGTAGGCCTGTGTGAAGTGGCAAGTATTTGATTCAAATTTGGGCAATTCAGAGGGACAATGATTTGATTCGGTGATTCAAATCACTGTCCTGATTTCATTTGGCCAATTCGGATCCAAAGATTCAGCGCTGATTCGGAGATTGGGCCATACACTAAACAGGCAGCAGTCCTCAACAACACTGGACACAGCTTCCTCCAGCTGGTAAGTCTGTTGTTGTGAGTGGAGCGGGGAGGGAATGGGCATTGCGGGGGGAGATCAACACCCCCACAGAGAAGGAGGGATTGGGGCTGGGGCTGGGGCTTGGACAAGCTGCGCAGTCAGGGCAGGAGGGTATGGGACTAAAGGAGGGGGGCTCCCGCCACTGTGCCCATCTGGGAGGGCATGGGAGTGGGTGTGTGCCTTTGGATCTGATCAAGGTGGGCTTGGCTAAGCTGTGCTCCATGGGGCAGGTGTAACCAGGGCTTTGCTCCAGGTGGCTAGCCCCAGCCCAGAGTGCAGCCCCAGCTCCACCTGTCCCACAGAGCACAGACCGGCAGTGAGGGCTTGCTACCTGGAGCACAGCCCTGGCTCTGCCCACTCCACAGAGCACAGTGGAGTGGGGGCTTTGTGGGGGACTGCATCCTCCGATCCAGGTGCATGTACCCGCCCCCATGCCCTCTCACTGCTTACCCAGCTGGGATGAAGCCATGGCTTCTCCGGGAGGTGTGGGGAGGCTGAACAAGTGACAGGAGGGCATAACCCCCACTCCCAGCACCTTCTGCCACCTGTCCAGATTGCAACCTGGCCCAGCCCACCCTGTGCAGATCCAGGGGCACATGCCCGCTCCCATACTCTCCCAGACCAGTGGCGTACAGTGGCACGCAGTGGCAGGATTCCACCTCCCCAAGTCCTGTGCCCCTCCCCCTGCCCTGGCTGGGTAGCTTCTTCCAGCTCCAATCCCTCCCTCACTGTGGGAACTATTGATCTTCCCCCCCATGCCCCTTCCCTCCCCCACCCCTGTCCATCACAACACACTTAACAGATGGAGGCAGATGTGTCCAGTGTCCTTGAGGACTGCTCTCTGTTTAGTCTGTGGCTAAGTCTCCAAATCAGTGTCAAATCTTTTCTGAATTGATTTGGAGGTTCCAATTTGATTCAGAGCTTTTAATGGGTCTCCCAATTCAATTTGGATTTGGAGATTCAGCTGCCAAATTGGGCCAAATATCCTCCAAATCTAATTGGCTACCAAAGTTTTGCACAGCTCTAATGCAAGGTATGGAAGGCAGTATTAAAATGTCCTGTGTTAGTGGGCATTTGACCCAGAATATTTGCCAAAAACAGTTGAACGTTGTTTTTTTGTCCAGCAAATTGGGATTAAGATCATTGCTGGTTACGTTTCTCTCTCAATAAATAAAAACCCGCATATGGACCTGATCCTTTAATATCCTCTGTATTCAAGAGCCCTACTCAGGAGAGTAGTCAATGCATTGGCTTGAAAGACTAATGTTACTTATGTGAGGACTGGATCCAGCAATGGGAGAAGATGTGGCAATATCAATAAAACTGATTTTAACAGTCCCAATATGTGCAATTATTCTGAAAAATGGGTATAAAGGACAGAGAAGTTCATCAGAACCTGACTCATTTTTTTTTTCTTGAATGAAGACCTGCAATTGTATCTAGATGTGATAGGCTGAAGCCAGACCTCCCAATTAAATTATTTTACCTTTAATCAAAGGTGTTAATTTTGTTGCTTCTTATGCTGTTCGAACCTGTTTGTATCTTCTTTTTTTTTAAAAACTGATAGAAAAAAAATCAGTCCTGTTTATTTCATGCAAGACCATCTGTGATACCCTAAAAAAACCTATTTCCTGCAAGGTTTTAGTATTAGGATTGAGATTTGGTTTTGTTTTGCTTTGTTTTTTAAACCTATTCTAAGATTGCACCTTGTTAACAGGGTTGTCATACTCATTTTTTGACCATTATATCAAACATTTTTTAAAAGTTTTTAAGATAATTGCAGAGATGATTTCACATAGCTAGCTAAATATGCACATCAGGTAAGATTGTATTCAGTCCACTTGATCACACAGTTAAAAATTATCCTAAGATCCTAAACTGAGAACAGCATTAATGGATAATTGTAACAGGCCAAACTCTCCTAGTTGTCTGATGGCACTATATTATCCTTGGGCTACAAGAATATGTTTGTCAGAGTTCTGGTCCCCAGCATGTTCTTAGATTTGGAGTACTGGGAAATAAGTTCTCCGATTGTTTAGAAGCATCCCTGTTCACTGAACCTGGAGAAGACTCCTTTTGGTGTAAGTATGACATTTTAGATGGGTGATTATAAACTGGAACTTTTGAAGACTAATACTAAAAGGCTGTGTAAGGCTGGTTAGAAATCTTAACTACCTAAGTTCCCTTCCCTCCTCATGTTCCAGTGAATAGAGAAGCTGAATTTGGCTGTATCCCATATACTTTTGCTTACCTGCTGATGTTTCAAACATACAATCCTTTGGCATATTTCATATAGCAGCAGACACAGAGGGTCTTATTTTGGATCTCACATATGCTGCTCTAAGTCCAACACTGTCCGTGTACTACTTTCAATTTCCATAGATACAACTGAGATCAGAATAAAACCCAAAGATTGCGTGTCTCTAGTTCTCTTCAACTACCTGTTCTTGGAGTCAAGACTACCTTGCATTTACCCCACACGCTTGACAGGCCTTCAGGAATTTAAAGTGAAATAATTTCTTTCATTCTTTAAAATAATTAACACATTTTCAAGATCAATGCTTTTTATTACCTGTACTGGACACTTTCTCTCTCTTACCTTAAAAAAATGAGCCTTTATATCAACCACTGTGGATATTTATAAGACAGTCTGCATAATTGCTTTCTGCTAATGATTTTTTTCTGTCTGAGCTTCTACAGAAATATCCCAGATCTTGATATAAGAGTTCAACTTGTACATCTTCTCTAGAAATAGCATATTATTCTTGAAGAGCTCAAAGGGGGAAATAACCACATCTACATTATTGCTTCCTATGAACTGCTTCTTACATCCCAGTTTGCCTATAGAAGTCCAGCATAGTTTTAGATTTTGAGAATGCTTACAATATCAAGAACTAATATCAAGAAGATTGGTTCAAGGTAATATGAAAATCATTGTGGCAGAGAATCTTCCTAACAGGTTAAGAAGAAAAGCCCTAAAACTACCCTTTGAAAAGGGCTGAAGCTGAAGCTTATGGTCAAATATTCTACCATGTATATACATATAACAGCAGACTATAGATCCTAGGCTACATGGCTAAAATTTCATCACATTTAAAAGGAATCTGACAAGATCCTCTGTCCCATCCACTCTCTTGTGAACTGTACAAAGTTGCAATGTGCACAGAGCACAGAAATTTTCAGTACAGCAGAGCAAAACTAGAATGGTTCTACAGTCCAAGAATCTCAAACCCTTGTGTGAACTGAACCTCGAGTGTACTTTGTTTTTGGAAGTGAAAAATATGTTAAAAATTGCATAGGCATGCTGTAATTATTACTATATATCCTCAGGTCCTGTCCCCACCCCAAATTAAATATGGGGTATGGGGAGCCCTTTGTCTTAGAATTGAATATGAGGGAAGTGGGAGTAAATGACTGATGTGGCTTGAGCTGCAGCTCCTGCCTGGGGACGGGGCCATAGCCACACCTGCTCCCTACCCCATTCCCCCTGCTCCTCTGTACCCTGAAGCCTCTTCTCCCCATCTCCTGCTACCACATAGCCTCTGCTCCCCAACCTGCCCCTCTCACTCCCCCCACCCCATTACCATTGCTCTGTGCTAGCAAGCTCCACACACTCTACAACCTGGGGCACACAGCCTGGCCCTACATCAGTGGTGCACAGTCTGCCTGGCTGCTGTGGGGGCTGGGCTAGAACAGGGATGGAGTCTGCTAGCACAGAGCAGAGGCTGGAGGGGGCAGAGGTGGTGGGGAACAAGTATAAGCTGGGGCAAGATGCTTGACCTCTCAACGCCACCTTACTCCGCATTACCTGCTCCCCTGCAGTGGTGGGAGGGATGAATTTAAGATGACCTTTCAATCATTAGATTCTATACATGTGAAATTACAACTTTTTTTTTTTCATTTATAGAATCTAATGATTGAAGGGTCATCTTTAATTCAGGGTCATCTTAGATTTGAGTAAATACATTATTATTATTATTATTATTATTATTATTATTATTTTTAAATGAAAGACTATACTGAAACCCCTGAATGATGCCCTTAAAGTTTTAGCTGCAGATGAATTGGTAGCATGTATATTTCTTGTCTGTAAGATACTTAGATAAAATTGTGAATGTATGAAATTCAAGAAAAGATAATTGCATTTTGTGCTGAAAACGTACAAAAGCCAAATCTTTAAACGTCTGCTTCTTCATTGAAATTCGGACGGAACTAATCCATATAGTTCTATGAGGACACAGACAGAATTATGAATGCCATGTAATTGCTGTAAAGTGGGATAATTATTTCAAGAAAGACAGTTCTCTTGCAGTATTGATTCCCATCAAATTTGTCAGTAGATGTTAAACTTTAATTAAACGGTGATCTTTGTCAGTCATTCTCAAATTTAAATTAGAGACTATTATCATTTTCAATTAAGTTTACATTTATTCACTGTCAAGAATGCCTTTGGAAGAAAAAAACTTGCTGATCTAATATTCTCTTTCTGGAAGTCCTCAGGTGGCAAAAATACCATTAAACCCACCTATCAGTGGTCTCATCAGTTACTATGAGTTGGACAGTACCTTTGGGTTTCTGGGCTCCTTTCTGAACAAAGGTTGTCAGTGTTTACCCCTCTGATAATTTTTCATCAAAGTTCTGACTTCAGTTCCAAATAAATGAAATCTTCAAAGCCGCATGCAATGCATTCTCTTGAATCACTGTGGCCCAGCACAAGCAAGGTATTAGACATAGCTTGATACAAGGACAGACAGAAAAAGATAATTTTGGGAAGAAGTAGAGATTTGGAGACTTCATTTCTAGGTCATAAATTTACAGGAGCCAAGTCATGCAAGATCATCTTTATTTCTCATTCACCAGTTAAGATTTCAACACATCTTACTAAATAGTGAGAGGTTTCACAGTATTGACATTTTCCTCAATGTCATCTAAGATCTCATTGGCCTTTTTCCATGTCCAGCCAATGTGGTGCATGACCAGAGAAAGTTAGGTCAAATCTACTTTGTTCTTTAGAAAAAAAAAAAGGATGAAAATAAATGGGATCAAAACACCATAACTTTTAGTTTCCCCAAGTGTAGAATTAGACACATCATGTTGAGAAAAAAAAGAAACAAACAAACCCTAAAACAAAAGAACCAACTCAGTGTTTGAAGAAAAAGTGAAGAATCAATCAAATACAAACCAGTCTTATTTAAATTAGATAATTTAAATTGTGTTTCCTTCATGACCAAAAGTAAAAATAGCAGTATATCATGAACTTTCCTAGCTTCAATATAACAGAACTGAACATGAGAATTCACTGAAAATCATATGAGCTATTATGCTTGCATGATTTATGAACTGACTTTTCTGAAGATTTAATTCTAGCAGTGTGATGGTGGAGCTTACGATGCCTCTCTGTATCCTTTTATAATCTCCCAAAGAACTATAAGTACCCCAACTTTCCTTCCTACCACGTCTTGGATGTTATTATAATATGTTCTAATTTATCATGTCACTCATCGGGAGGGTTATATATTTGTTGTTTTATTTTTATTTTTTGTGTGTGTCTCTATTAGGAGTCCTGGTATTATAGAGAAAAACTTAGCATGCCTTCTCGACTATCCACACACACTCGCCGATATGTATATATATATTCACAGTCGGATGCAGATTAACACTTGTCTTTATTTTTATCCTTTATAATGCTATACAAACATTCTTTATCTTTAAACAGAAGTGGTCCATTTATTCCCTTTTTTTTTTTTACCTTATCAGTTATATCAATTTTGTAATTCTACCTATATACTGTTCTTACATAACTATTATCAGTTTGGTCATGCTGAACTTGGTATTAGGAAACGAAGTCCCTTTATCTCTGGTTTATCTGTTTATTTCTTTTAGGGGCAGAATTTTCTCTTCAAACCCCGTTGTAGGCTTTCTCTTTATTTCTATTACTATAAGTATGTACCTTTTATCTTGAGCATGCCTGAAGCCTTGAATCCTTGTGGCCAACACTCAGATGTCCTCTCCAAGCTTGTGGGAGTGGGAATTCACTCTGTTCCTTTTTTTGTTTGTTTGTTTACTTTTCAGCGCAACTGCCAGCCACGTCTTATGGTGTGCTCTGCTCTCTCCAGCATCAAAAGAAATCCTGAGGTAAGCCTCTTATCTTCTGGGGATCTTCTTTTCCCCCCTTTTTCTCTTTTGGCCACTCTCTTTTTTTTCTTCTGAGACTCCCATCTCCTCTTTCGTTTTTTTCTGCTGGAGCTTCTATCCTTATATGGTAATAGCTCTGGAAGCAGCATTCCCTGGCTCTTTTTGCCCTGTCGCTGCTTACTCTTCCACAAGCAGCTTTGTTGATGCTGTGTTGCAAGTTCTGCAATGTGTGTGAACTGATCTGATTTTTGATCTACTGTTCATTGATATAAGAATAGGTGAGCAAAATTATATTTTGGTTTGGAATATCATGCTGATGTCTGATAAATGAACCTCTATATGAGCAAATGGCACCTGTTTACTAGCAGATCTTAGTAAGAACTTATAAGGTTAGCCTCTTATTGCTGAGAAGTAGTATAGTAGTACCCAGTACAGTAGAAGCTAGATTTATTGGGTAAACTGAAGTCTATTTAGACACCTAATAAGTGAACAAGAATCTGGTACTAGGTTCATTCCTGATACCAGTGAATGTCCAGACAAAATCAGGTCCCAAAACTGAAGTGGATGTAGGTATTTTATGTACAGTTTATCCAGGTATGGAGGACTGGTATAATGTTCTATGCATTACTTGTATATGGATTAGTCTGGACATGGGCTCCACTGGTGGTGTATACACTCATGCAGAGATTCTCCTGCCTACCCTGCATCTCACAGGACAAGCAGGGTAAGATTTTTAGCCAGAGCAGCTTTTGTGAGGAAGCTTTTTTAGGCTCAAGAGGGAATTTCAAGATGAGAGACTTGCATAGAAGAGGTCATAGCCCCAATGCTAGGCCAGTTAACTGAGATGTGAGAGACTTAGGGCCTTATGCTGTGAACTTCAGAAATCTTGATGAGTCTTAGATGGAGTTTGGAGCAGTCGTACTTCAGGCCAGCAAGGGCCTTGAGGACTGAAAGGTATGCATCCCCCCTGCCCCAGGGCTCCCCTGGTTCACTCCCTGGCCTTCAGGGTTCCCCCTACCTCCTGGATCACCCCCAACCCTGAGGTATTACTTACTTGTGGCTGCCCATGCTGTTTGTCCCAGGGGAGCAGGCAGGGAAGGGTTAACCTGCCTGCCTGGCCATTGCTGCTGCCAGGATGATGCTCTTCTGGCCCAGAGAGTGGCAGCAGGAGCTGGGCAGGCAAGTTTACCCTCCCCTGCCTGCTCCCTAGGACAGATAGCACAGACAGCCACAAGTAAGTGGGGATCTGGGGTACTGGGAAGGGCAGGAGCGGGGAGGCAGTGGGCCTGATCTGGGCCAGCAGGGGTGGGAGGGGTTTGTATGGTGTTTACCATAAAATCAAACCTAGTGTGACAACAGTTTAGTGCAACATGACCTGGGTAGCACAGATCAGAGATAATCCTGCCCTGGCATGGCATATCTTTAAGCTGCATAAGGAGCATTTAAAAAGAGTTTCATGTGTTAATATGTAGACAATCCTGATGTTAAGAGCTCCAGGAGCCACCCAAAATTACTGTGTAATGAGGCCCTTGGATTTTTCTTCCCTACCTGAAATTCCCCGTTAACTGATCTATGGAGGTGATCTTTCTCTCACATTCATCCAGTAAATATTGAATTCTTTATACAAAATGGAACGGTTCCAATGGAACATATTAGGAAAAGACCCATTCGCAGCAGCACACCTGAGTTTTGGGAGGATGACAGAAAATAATGCAAAATTTTTACATGATTGGAAAACCTCTTGCTTCCTATGTGTAGTCTTGCCACTGACCCTGTGAAGAATGCTTCCCAAGGGGTCAGCTAGGAATGGCTATTGAAGAGGCCAGACTTTTTTTATAAGAATTACAAATGCAGAAAAGTGGTTAATTGACTTATGTCTACATGGCTCCATTGGCTCTTGTAACTAAAGGAGAAAGGTTGCCACCAAGAGATGGGCAAATGCATCAGTCTTTGGTGTGAGTTTTAAGTGAGACACAAACTCACTGTTTTTGTAACACAGAAAGACATCTTAACCACGCTGCCATTGCACCACTTGCATACAGTCAAGTCAAGAAATTAAAATAGGTATAAGAATCACGGGGAGGATTCTTAGGCATATCTTTACATGCTTTACACATGAAATTTTTTTTGTGGATATATTAAAATATCATTAAGTCCTGTGGTTGCAGAAATATATGAAATAATTCATGCAGATTTTTTTTGTTTTAATTTTCATTTCCCAAACATTTTTAGAGCTTGAGCTACATGGAATTCCTTTGGAAGACTCATTTGTTTTCATAGAGAGAAGGCAGGGCAAAGTGGCACCTTAGGAGGTGGATACATATCCTTGGAGCCTTTCAAAAGGGGGATGTTCTGAAAGGGAAGCAGCTTGTACATTCATTCTAATTTGTTATGTCTGAATGAGCTAAGAATTATTTGCATGTAGTAAAACCACTTCAAATTTAATTCTGGTTAAAGGAATTTAAATAAAGCTGGAACCATTTTATATTTTAATCATTATGAGCTCATTCTTACACAACAATTACAATGATCCCCCTTTGAAAGAGCTCCAAGCGTTCTGTGTCCACACCCTCAGAGACTACTGGTTCAGAGAGGCAGAGAGCTTTTATAGGCAACAGTCTACTTTGTCAGATGATATCATATGCTATGATGATAATGCAAATAAAAGGGAATAGAAACAAGGATGTGGCTTCCTTATTCATTTAAACAAAATTTGATTAGGTGATAATAGTTCTAATTACTTATCAGTACATAGACAGTTCTAGGTAATCAAAATGTATTTGATGAAATAAGAAGTATGATGTCATGTTAAAACAGTTGGCGGACAAATATGGAAGAACTAAATCTCTCTGTCTCTTTCTTCCCCTGCCCTTAAGTATGTATATCATTGCATATTGCCTATGTCCTCCTCATTACAATAATGGAGTGCCTGGATTGGATTGCATGTAACTGGAGCCTCTTTATAATCATGAAGTATAAATACTAGCACTCATATACAGAGCTGGCCTTAGGGATCGGTGGGGTGGGCAACAGCCCAGGGTACTGTGGTCAGGGAGCACTATACCCACCCATACACACCCTGTCCTGCCATGCCACTTGTGCTGAGCAGGAACTGTAGGGATGTTGCACAAACGGCTAGTTTCGTGCCCCTGGAGGCTTGTCCAATCCACCTCTAGGAGAGAGTCACACACACAGGCTGGGTCTAATTTCAGATTTATTGTTTGCAAACAAGTTCGACAAGGGAGCTTAATTTATTCAAATCCGTGTCAACCCCAAACAGAGTCTAGGGTTCTTTTTTATAGCTAACATAAACAAAGGATTCTAACGTGTCGCGTAATTATTGGCAGCTCAAGTATTATGTCTTACAACATATGTCTAGCAGGTACATGTTCTATGACGGTTTACATACATGTCTCATTTACATCTTAAATCTCCTCCCTGGGGCCGTCCTTAAGTCCATTTCGGTCATTCTTTGGTCAAGGTCTGAGTTCTTCACATCAGCATTTCTCCCTGTCCCTCTTCTCTTATCTCTCGTAAGGAGTTATTTGTTGCATCTGTTCCTGGCTATGTCTGCAGAAGTCTAGTGCTACTCGTAAATCTATCATTGGCCTACATACCTTAGCAGAAGCAAGTGTGATAATATGCAGAAGCAATTATGTAGTGAAACTAAACAGTTCTCAGCTGTGAAGCCTTTGTGTAGGGAGATGAGACATTTTTTTACCACACAGCTGCTACACAAACGTTATTGCAAAATCATAATGACTAGATTATAACATATTTTTACCACAAGTCTGACCGGTGGCGCATAGAGGGGAAGTGTCACCTCCTCGGTTCTAGTTGTCATGCATCTGCTGATGCACGATAAAGTGCAGTTAGCTTTGCTGATGATTTCGTCACACTGACCACTCATGCTCATCTTGGAGTCCACTAGGACTCCGAGATCCCTTTCCGCTTCTGTGCTGCTGAGAGGGTCATTTCCTAGCCAATAGGTGTGCTGGATATTTTTGTCCTAGGTGCAGTACTCTTCATTTGTCCTTGTTGTACTGCGTCCTGTTGTGTTCAGCC
>NW_005842743.1:54894-63506 GCF_000455745.1 Alligator sinensis
TTTTTATAGCTAACATAAACAAAAGATTCTAACGTGTCGCGTAATTATTGGTAGCCCAAGTATTACGTCTTACAACATATGTCTAGAAGGGACATGTTCTATGACGGTTTACATACATGTCTCATTTACATCTTAAATCTCCTCCCTGGGGCCGTCCTTAAGTCCATTTCGGTCATTCTTCGGTCAAGGTCTGAGTTCTTCACATCAGCATTTCTCCCTGTCCCTCTTCTCTTATCTCTCGTAAAGAGTTATTTGTTGTATTTGTTCCTGGCTATGTCTGCAAAAGTCTAGTGTTATTCGTAAATCTATCATTGGCCTATATACCTTAGCAGAAGCAAGTGTGATGATATGCAGAAGCAATTATGTAGTGAAACTAAACAGTTCTCAGCTGTGAAGCCTTTGTGTAGGGAGATGAGACATTTTTACCACACAGCTGCTATACAAATGTTATTGTAAAATCATAATGACTAGATTATAACATATTTTTACCACAGGGAGAATTTGGCAAGTAATCCCAGGGGCTGGGCAGCACTTACCCCACCCCCTGGCTGCACCCAGAGCTGCTTGGAGCTGGCCAGCCATGGAAGCAACATAGAAAGCCGCTGGGTGCCAGTAACAGTGGTGGGTACTGCCAAGCAGCATGATGGGGTGGGAGGGGAGCACTGAGGGCCAGGTCAAAGGTAAGACAGCAGTGCCTAGTTCGATGGCAGTGTGACTAGATAGCCCCAGCTTGAACACTAAGGGCTTCACCATCACTGACCTGCTGTGGCTGGAGGCTGAGCTGCAGCGCCCCCCATCTCCCTCCCCCAGCTACCACCACCACTGCTGAGAGTGAGGGTGTGGGTGGCTAAGTAGCGCTGGGCAATGGCACCCCATAGGTGGGACTGGGATTCCTGTGTGGGCAGCCCTGCCTGCTGCCTTCTTGCCTGCCCTTCCACATACCCCACATTGAGCCCCCACTGCCCAACACTAGGGCAGCATTTTGGGTGAGCACACACCTGCTGCCCTGCAATAGCCAATGGGGTCCCCTGCCACTCGCAGCCAATGGGGCAGATGTGGCCCTTACCTCCCCCTATACACACCCAACCAACCATACACCCCCGACACACAGCACCATTGGCTGGGGGTAGAGGAGCAAGAGCAAAATACAAATTCACCCAGGGTTTCATTTTCCCATAGGTCAGCTCTGCCACTAAGTATAAGCTAATGAAGTATTTCTACAGAAGTATGGCAAAATGGTGATTTCCTGAGTAATTTGTGATCAACCATCATATATAACTTTGTTATTATGTCTTATACTGTCACATTAAGTTTATATTTTCTTTTTTCCCTTTGACTGAAGCTGTGCATTGCAAATGAATGTGTGTATACCAGTGGGACCTACTCTATTTTTTTTTTAGCCTCAAAGCTTTAGTTCATGGAATCAACACTTTTGGAAAATGAAGCAAAATCTAATTATGAAGCAAATTATACAATTAAATAAAAAGTTAGCAGCTGAGCACTACAAACATTTTATATGAAAAACTGTAAAAATGCTGCTTAACTTTAAAAAAAAAAAAGTAAATTGCAATGGATGTGTTATCTGGTGACGGAGTTCCATGGCAGCCACTCATTTACTGCCACTGGTGCTGTATTTGCATTTCACTGAATCCCTCCTCTCTGGTGTGTTTAAAAATACAATCCCAATTATGATAAAGTGGTAGAACAAGTTTGCTCATTTAGAAATACCCTCTGAAATCCAGATAATATGCATTTCTCAATGGCACATACAATTAATTTTATTTAAATGTTGCTTTCTATTTATCATAATATGTCAGGACACAATGGATTTTACAGTATACTGAAATCTCAGTGTAAACCCAATAACAGCAAATATATGCTAAAATACAGTGTTCAAGATGTTGCTGTAAACTGTGAATAATAATGTTGTTGACTACTCCCGGTTCTCTATTTAAAGAGAGGGATTTGGGCAAACCCACACAGTTACCATTAACTTTGTCCCTTGCGATAGCTGCCCCAGAAGCTAGAGCTTGGCATTTCATTTGTGATTTGTCACATTTTCCTCAAGATGCAAATTTCTGTATTCAGAAATTCAGTTGCTTGAAAGAATGGGAGGGAGCTCTGCAGTTTGGAAGGTGGGGTGGAAGAAGAGGTCTTCATTTCAGCAATTCTTGGCATGGTCTAATTTTTGAGAAATCCATATTTGTCTTTCTTTTTACTCTTGATGTAAACACTTTCTTTTTACTCTTGATGTCATTTAATTGCAGTCCTTGTTTCATGGCACCCTGCCAACAGCAACTCCTTATTCATGTTCCATTTTTGTGTCCAGGTATTAGAATCGTGACGTTAATTCCAGGGTCTCGCCTCAATTTCAATTACAACAGCTTTTGTAGAGAAAGTTACAAAAGTCTATGCAACAGCTTCTGAGCTGCCAATTTCCATTTTGCATTCTGTTGCTACAATTAGAATAATTATTTACACTGTAATGGTTCTTTTTGCTCATGGACCTTTAACAACTAATTGTCTTGCAATCTTTTTTGAAAGCCAATACACTTATTTTACAGACAGATAAAGAAAGACAGATACAGATGTTAGATGGCAAGCTAGTGCCAGGATACAGTACCTAAAAGTTTCTTAGGGTCTTGTTGCATGGAACATTCAGTACATACTGAAGTTACAACATGTTTTGAGCAGCTGCATAATAATGCTTATGATCTCATAACATGGATAGTTTGTGCTTAGGACAAGCTCTGAATATTTTGTTTCAATTACTGGATCCCACCTGCATCCTACACCAGAACGGGTTAGAGACTCCCATATGGTGCTGAGGCTGGAATCCACAATCTGCTGTTTGTGGGTCCCAGCCCCAGGACTACAATTGATCATATTGGGTGCCTGTAGTTGTGCCACAAGGCTGCTCCGATGTGCTGTACTTACAGTGTCTCAGAGCAGACTTGATTAATTGGGTCTGCTGGAGCATGCTAATTAGTGCACTCCAGCTAGCCTCTGTGTCTCATGTATCAGTGTCCCCACACTTCAGAATGGTGGCAGGGGTGCTTAAAATAAAGCTCTTTGAACACAGAGGCCCCCACCACCATTTTGAAGTGAAGGGATGCTGATACACGAGACGATGTGGGCACTCTGAGAAACACTCTAATTAAAGCCCTGCACCCCACCCCCAACCTCCAGAGCATGCACAAAAATGCCCATTATATCTGTGGAGCAGTCTGATGTTAGCTCAACGTGTGTTACTTAACATGATCTAGAGAAGGGGTGGGCAAAATACAACCCACAGGCTATGTCCAATTCATTCAATTTGGCTCGTGAGCAGGTGGTACAAACAGAAGCTCGGGCTCCAGCTTCAGCTGCAGCCTCTGCTGGCACCACAGGGGTTGCTAGGTGGAAGAAGCCCCACGTACCTGGCTGTGCACCGCAGACCCTGGGCAAGCTATGTTCAGGCCCTGACACCTCTGCTCTGTCTGGGTCACTAGGACCATGTGGTGGGCACTCCACACCTATGCCTAGAGGTGGTGGAGCTTCCCTGGTGCCTCCCGGCTGATGAAAGCCAGCCTTAACCCTGGCCTTGGCCCTGCTTTGCCCCGTGCAGCACCATGAGCCAGCCCAGATACCTGCTGCCTCCTGGTTGAAGCCAAACAGCTGCCATCCCATACGCCCAGGTGAGGCTGTCCCAAGCATGTTGAGGCTGGGGCTCCTCTTGGGGGAAGAGGGACCCACAGGCTGTGGGTGGGCATAGCCTGTATGGCCCTGATGGAGAATTGGGATAGGCTGGAGGGCACTGCTGGGGTTCCCCAGACTTTGTGGGGGCAAGTGTGGATAGGAAGGGATGGGGGGCAGGTGGGACAGGGTTGCAGGTAGCTCTGGAGGTGTATGTTGGGGTGCAGGCTGAGGGAGGAGCTCCTTTGTGATTTGGGGGGTGGCTGGGCAGTATCAGGGCTCTGGCAGGGGTGAGGATATCTTCCCTTGGCTGAGTGTCCTGTTGGTTGGTTTTGGTTCCCTTGAGAGACTTTATTTTAGGCTCTTATACAATCACCTCTATACACACTACTCAAAAAAAACTTAAATCAGGACCAAAAATGTTTTTGGAAATAAAATTAAAATATTGTATAGTAGAAGTTTGATTTTTAGCATGCGGTTTGTTTTTTATCTACAGTTTGTTAAAATGATATCGTCACCATTCATTTTATGTATGCAGCTCTCAACAGCTCACCAAAGCTCATTAAGTGGCCCTGCGGATCATAATTGCCGATCTCTAAATCTAGAGATATTCTTTGCTGGAAAAGGCATAAAAGCACATTTAGCACGTGTTATCTGGGCATTTATGTTTTAAATGCATTTAACACATACTTTATGTCCTGTGCATCATTGGCCCTTAGCTGTAAGACCTTCTTAGGCCAAGCCTTAGGCTCTCTCTTTCTTGACCACAGTCTTCCACATAGTCTTCCAAATATAACCTTTAGAGCATATCTACACTGAAGCTTAGCTCTTGGCACCTGTCACTGTCTAGCCACAAGATCGCAGCACTCTCACTGAACTTTATTGCCATTACTGCACTTCCCCCTGGTACCTGTGGGCATTTGTACACATTTGCACTGCAGCACCAGGTGCTTTTAAAAGTGCCTAGAGCTGCAGCACATGCATTTGTATAAATGGTGAAATGAGTGTCAGTGCTGAGAAAATGACAGCCCAAATAAATAAATCAGCCCAAATCAGCTTTTGAACGAAAACATCAGAGGTGTTTTAATTCAAAAGCACACCGCTGTCATTTTCTGTGCGCTGAACCCCATTTTGCTGCTTATACAACTGTATGTGGTGCAGCACAGAGCATGTCAGCTTGCGTGCGTAGCAGACTCAATTAATAGAGTCTGCTCTGATGCATCGGATCTCTGGTGCATCACAGCCCAAAAAGGTACATATATATGTGTCCTGTGTGAGCCAGCTTAACAGTGCTGATGTACCCTTATCTTCTGCAGAGATAGGTATTTTTTAAATCAGTATTTCCATCATGTCTGCTCCCTATGTTATACCCTTGGGGTTTTCTGTGTCACACTTCTGGGTTCCTGTGAGGCTTCTTAGGTACTGTTTCTCCCTAAGACTTGCTTTAAACTATAGCGCTGCTACTGCTTTAACTGCAGTGGCAGTGCTGGTGCAGCTTGGCTTCCTGATGCAGATGTAGGAGTACTTTTTTTCTGCTTCTAGTGCCATACCAGTTCCTCTGTTTTTTCTGGGTTTTTCCAGCATAGTCAAGTTGTTTGTGTGATGATATTTGTATGCATATATTTAACTGCTCTGCCAGTAAGACTTCATTAAGTAGGCAGGGCCTCAGAACCTGCAAGCTGTTCTGTTTGGGCTCAACTTACTGATGTCACCACGGTTCTGCATGGAAATCAACTCTGCCTATGTGGAACATCTTTCAGGATCAGAATGAAGCCTCAGTTGCCTGGACAGGTGCAAAGGGAAGGTAGCAAGTGGCCACAGCAGTGACACAACCTATTTAAAATGTATAGGTAGTATCTGGGCAGAACACAGCTGCCTTGGGATCATGGATTGAGGGTGGCCTCATATAGAATGTTGTCCTGCTTTAACTGTTCTGGTACTGCAACAGTGCTACGATGTCTCTACTATAGATGCTGTTATATTACTGTAGGTATGTTTTACATGAGTGGTTTTCAACCATTTTTTTTCATTTGCAGACCCCTAAAATTTTTTGAATGGATCTGTGGACCTCTTTGATTTGTAAGTGTGGGAAGTCGCATCATTTTGATTGATCATAGTCATCTTTTGTGGATCCTTTAGGCATAGTTAGGGGTCTGTGGACCACAGGTTGAAAGCCAATGCTTTATACCAATGTTACTTTTCCCATTGAGCAAGGGAAATAAATCAGCCCAAATCAGCATAGGTCACCTTTGTACAAATATTATTGGTTTACTTAGGTTTTCACTGGTATGATTGTTTTGGTAAAAACTCGTGCTCGCTAATCAAAACATTTTTATTGTTGGTGGCTTTCCTTGAAAGTTGATTGAAAGAACCTCAGTCATGTACCTCTCTCCCTTCTTTCATCCCAGAATTCAAATTAATCTATATCTTAAAGGGCTTGAATCTTCTCTGGCTAGTGTTCTTCATAATCAGTTACATCAGCACTGCAGAATAAGTAAATACACAAGGGGCGCATCTACACAAGGCACTGTGTTGCCATAGTGATGACCTATGGTGATGTAGCCTCAGTGGGCACTAATTATGATGCCACTGCTACTGTGCAGTAGCAACAAACTACTAAGCAGTAGCTTACTGATAGTGCACAGTTGGGTCAAAAATGACCCATACACTGCCAAATGACCTGTACAAACTACACAGTCAGGGTCACGTGTAGACATATCCAAAGTGTAAGATAACTGAGAGTTAGAGTTAAAGTACTTTCAAATAGGCATGTCCCTTAATTATTTAAATCAAAGCAGATTTTATTTAAGAACTATTTTCTATATGCTTTTCCTTTCCTTTTAAGTAACAGAATTAATGACATTATTCTATACAATATGTTAAAATCTGCATTTTACATGCAGGACATGTAACATTGTCTTCCAGGAGTGAAGTAATCAATAATGGGGAAAATAGTTTATATAACTCTCCAAGCTAAAGCATTAAAATGTTATATAACATCACTCTGCCTAAAATATGGGTGCAAGGGGATGCACATGCACCCCCTGAGAGCACTGGTGCATCCCCTGACAGCCAGTGTAGGCAACAGGCTGGTGGGCAGGCAGGAGTACTGGTGTCCCCCCTAAGAGCACCAGCTAGGAAGTGGGGGTGCCACGAGAAGCGTCGCTGGCACTTCCAGGTGCACTGCTGGCACTTATGGGTAGGCGCGATCGGCTGTGGGGGGACCCCCCGGTCACTAACTGGCTGCTGGGGGCCGGGGGGACAAGTGTCCCCCTTACTCAGGAGGCACCAGTCACCCATGAAGCCATTCACAAAAACTTTGAACTTCTGAGACATTACATACACACCCACATTTTCATGTTTAAATTTTATAGGTTCACTAATTTGTTTTGATATATTTGGTTAGTTTTCCTTAAAAAAAAAAAAAAAAAAAAAAAGAAAAGAAAAGCTGTTATTTATTCTTACTTTTGAAATCATTATCAACTGACTTACTGCAATTTCAGTGCAATATACAAGAGTAGCACCTGCATTTTAAGATTCTTAGACTGTTAATTACAGTGTTGCAGTACTTCCTTTTTAAATAACTTCTTATAATTTTTTTTTAAATTTTTGTTTGTTTGTTTGTTTTTCTCTGTGGTAGAAATAGCTGAAGACTCTTGATTGTTTGCAAAAATTAAAATAAATGAATATATGCTTCAGTTCCTCTGAAATCACTGTCATTTGACAAAAGCATATATGGCCTAAATAATGATGGATATACAGAGACCACTTTGTCAAGGGTTTTTCTTGGTTAATATTAGTTAAATGCTTGTAGTCTGTGTATATATAGTCAAGTGAATATGGCCCTGGCCTGAAAGATAAGACAATAGTTCTACTCCCAGCTAAGCCATTGACCTTGCACTGTGACTTATAAGATATGTAGCATGTTATCAGTAGCATAAGGACAGGTGGGTGAGCAGGGCAGAAGCCCTGGGTACTGCATAAGAGAAGGGGTACCTGCCACAATGGAGCTGCGTGCTGCCTGCTGCTGGAACCTCTAGAGCCACAAAGTAGCAAAGATGCGAGTGGGGAGGGGACTGTCTTAGACACAGACAATTACGTCTCTGCATTCCCTCTCTATGTTTTTCTTAGAATAAGGATTTGTTTCCTCGGTCTATATTTGTACAATGCCTATTATGGTGGCTTCCATCTAACTAACACACGGGGAATGGAGCCAGAAAACTCCATATCTGAAATCATGATTTGCTGTAGCTGGAACTAAAAGCTCTTTAGCTAGCAATATAATAGACTCTTATCCTCTGCAGATTAGTCACAGAGAGGGACCCGCAATACCCCTTTAGCAATGGGTTACAGCTAGCACAACTGGAATAAAAAAATAATTCATACCTTTAGGAGCCACTTGTAAAAATAAGTGAGATATTACAGATTTAGGATATTCCTATTGTACCATTAGGAATGTGTGTCTTCAAGCAGGAATTTGCCCAACTCTGTTTTCTTTATAGTATGGCTGATGGCATATATTTTATTGAGGTCCTCATTTTGCAGAATGTTAACTAGCTAATAAAAAGTGAGAACCAGGATTGCAAGACAACTTGAACCTAGATTGTTAATTCACTTTGTAGGAAAAATACATTAGATTTTAGATCTAAGGCTTGAAGTTAAACATGATGCTTTATTTTTGCAATATGCTTCTGTATTCAACATGGCTTGGGCTTGTTAACAGTTTCTGCATATAGGTTAAGAACAACTTCACATAGAGTTTCACCCCCGCACACACCTGTTCAATGACCTAGAATTACACAAAGATAAAAGAGTTACAAAAGGTCATTGAGCTCACCACAACTTCCCCTAACACGCATGCGCCTTCATCTATCCCATAATAAGTCAGGTCTGACTTAAAAGGCCCTGACATCCTGTGGAAACTTAAACGTAATGAT
>NW_005842743.1:70627-81747 GCF_000455745.1 Alligator sinensis
GTGACCAGCTCACTCAGCTACGTACCACGGTACTACAAAACCGGTTAGCTCTTGACTATCTACTGGCCAGTGAAGGAGGAGTGTGCAAAAAGTTGAATTTGTCAGACTGTTGTGTCGAAATAGATGATAATGGGGAGTTAATAAAAGCTTTAGCAGATGATATGGAAAAGGTGGCACACGTTCCAGTCCAAAAATGGAACGGGTGGAGGATGGATTGGTTTTCAAACTGGTTACCCCAGCTTGGATGGGTGAGGGGGGGTATAGCATGTTTTCTACTACTAATATCGGGGTGTGCTCTGCTTCCTTGCATATTACCCTGCATGTTTTCCATTGTAAAACAAACTGCTAAGAATGTCGCCCATCATGAAATGTTTGTGCGTTATCAGGCGCTAGCTCTCGCTGAGGATTATCAAAATCTGTAGAGATAGAAAGCATCTTTGAGGGGGGAAATTGTAGGAAAAATACATTAGATTTTAGATCTAAGGCTTGAAGTTAAACATGATGCTTTATTTTTGCAATATGCTTCTGTATTCAACATGGCTTGGGCTTGTTAACAGTTTCTGCATATAGGTTAAGAACAACTTCACATAGAGTTTCACCCCCGCACACACCTGTTCAATGACCTAGAATTACACAAAGATAAAAGAGTTACAAAAGGTCATTGAGCTCACCACAACTTCCCCTAACACGCATGCGCCTTCATCTATCCCATAATAAGTCAGGTCTGACTTAAAAGGCCCTGACATCCTGTGGAAACTTAAACGTAATGGTAAAAGTGTGAAACTGCCTATAGTTGTAAGACACGTCACAGTTCTTTGTTTAGGTAAGCTATAAACGACCCTCAGACAAAGACTGAGGGTCGACACCGCTTTGGGTTACTCAACCCCTCTGTCGACCGATTGCGCAATCAATAAACTTGTAATGGACTTAGCCTGAGTGTGACTCCGCTCCTTGAGGTGTTTGGGAAAGGCCTCCAGGGGAACGAAACTAGCAATTTATGCAACAACTTTATCAAAATCAAGTAGTTCTGCTTCCATCTCTCAGTGCCTGCTGTAATTCATTGTATGAAGTGCATAGTATCTTAGGGTGATGCACATAATCAAAACTTGAGATCTGAAGATATTTTGTTTTTTAATCATTAGTGAAGACTCTTCAACTTGTCATGCAAACTGGCAAATAATCAAGGAAGAATCTCATAGAAATACCTTATTATATATTGTTTCACCACCTTGCCATGTCATTCTCACAGATGACCTCTAGAACACACTGAAAGGCAAGGGAGCTATAAACTATAAAACTGTAAACAAGGATTATTTTTCCTCAGCTTCCTGGTATTGAAGTACAGCAATAAAATTAAATTGAAAAGAACTTGGTTGAGCTAACATACATGAACCCCTTTCAGAGGAAATCCTCATAGATATTGCTACCACAGGATCTTGTACTTCAAATATTTTCCCCACACTTTGATATGTGTTCACCATATTTGGCCTTAGGTTTTTAATTTCCTTAACCCAACCACCCACTGTATTATAAGAATCACACACTGTAATTTCCTCACACACCTGCCCTTTCTGGCCTGTGAATTGTTATTCACACTTGAATTGTTATTCAATACTTGAATCTCATAATCTAAAAAAAAAAAAAAGAATTTAGTATTTCTTTAATTTATACATTTACATGCATTACTTATGATTTATGCCAGATTGGCTGGAAAGAGCTTTTGGCCCACTCTTCTCTCTAGTCACTGAATTTAGTAAGACTGTGTTACAACATCTTTGAACAATATCAGGTCTGTGTTGAAGTTCATGTGAGAGAGCAAAGGGAGTAATATATTATTTATTCAGTTGACAAACTAAAAAATTAGACTATAAGGATCAATTCTAGTTCAAATCTGAAAAGACTTTTTTATTTCAATAAAAAGATTTAAAAAATGAAAAATTTGTTTTTTTTTTGCTTAATGCAAAACATTGTATTTTTCTGTTTACAGTGTGCCTACAAATAAAACATATACCTTGTTTTAGGAAGGTGGAATGTAGGAAAAAAAGATTTTTCTAGAGTTATGGCCAACTATATTATTATAAAGTCCTCCTGGGAAAATAGAGGCTAGGTACAGACATTACATTTTTACCAGTATAAGTGATTAGAAACTGGTCTGTACCCATAACAGAACAGAAATTTGGCATGCATAGATTGGGTTAAAAATGGTGGAACCTCGTCTAAGATTTGCCTTCCCCTGTCCCAAAGGACAAATATGTTTTCTGTTTGTTATCAATTTAACTGTGCCGCTTACAGAAAACCACATAACTTAGGTTGATTCTTCCTCAGGTGTTTTGAATATCTGTACCTGCGTAAGTGTCTAGGAAATGCAGCCCCAGGAATTCCTAGTGCCAGCTGCCTCATCCAGACTCTCTCCTGGGATGCTATATTTCCTGAATCCTCTGTTTCCAGAAGGACTTACCCTGTGTCAAAGTTAGCTCCCATATGCTAGCAAGGGCAGTAGCAAGACTATTAGAGCATTTATACACATAATCCAGGACAGTGTGTGTGTTGGGGAGGGCACTGTCTTTAAAGAGGCTCCAAGAACCACTGTTATTTAAGTGCCTCTCAGAGCCACTTTAATTAAAGCACCCAGAGTGTCTTATGTATTGGTGTCCCTGTGCTTAAAAATGGCTGCAGGGGCAATTTAACTAAAACATGTGCAACAAGCTTTAGGTAAAGCACCCCCACCACCACTTTTAAGCATGGGGACGCTGATACACGAGATGCTGAAGTCTGCTGGAGCATGGTATTTACCCATTAAATTAATAGAGTAATAGAGTCTGCTCCAACACACTCGATTAATAAAGTCTGCTCCTACACACTGAAATTACAGCATATCAGAACAGCCTCACTGCACATGTATAGGCACCCTTAGTTTTTAAACATACATAGTTCTTTATATAAGGTCTTTATGTAAGTGTTGTTACTACTGGCAGCTTGTTTGCTGTTTCTGGCATGAGCTACAGAGCTCAGTCAATGACTGTGTCTGTGAGATGGTGAACATAGGACACTGCCATCTTGGCCGCTGCATAGCACGCACAGTGTCTCCAGGCTTTTTGCTTTCCCAGCAAAGAAAAGGCTTCTCTGCTGCCTGGATTCTAGGACTTGGCAGGTGCAGGACATGGCTTCCCCTGCTGTGGCAAAGATTCACAGCAGGAGGATTCTGGCCTTTCCTCATAGTCAGCACATAGGGTGGGTACCTGTTGCCCTGTCTTAGTTATGTTACCAGCTGCTTCTTTGTCATGCTTCTCCTCAACCCTGAGGAACTCCTACTAATGAATCACTGACCTCACTTATTGAGAACATGTTTTGGGGATTAATTTTCTCTTCTTCTCTGTAGGATTTACCAGATACTGGGATAAGAATAATTATCCTTGAGGGTCTAGTTAGTACAGATAAAGATCCTATGGAAGGCAAGAAATATACCAGCCAGTAATGTTTCTTTGTTAATTTTTCACAGGAATAAAGATATTTTCCCCTCAAGTTTGAAAGGTCATCTGTAAGCCTCACTCTTATATTGAGCGGTCCTGAAGATGGTCACATATTTTCCATCTTACTTCCCATCTCTCTTGAAACTCTTACCCAATAACCTTCTCTATACCACCAGAATATCTGAATATTGAAGGGCTGCCAACTTGGAGCGTATGGCAAAGTGCAGTTCCTTTGTATGTCAAGGTGTCAGGTTGGCAGGCTGTGCTTATGTGAAAATGGGGATGGAAAAGTTGAGGTATTGTTGACTTGACACACACCAGATCAGTACTCGGGATCCCAGTTTTGTGCTGTTAGACAGGACGGCATGATACAAAATTATATACTTGCACACAAACACCGCTATGGGCACGTCCACACATGCAAACACGTGCGCTTACATCAACTCAAATAGAAGTGGTGCAAATTTGAGCTGGGGCTTTTTGCCCCAGCACAAGTGCTTGGACATGCACTTTGTTGAGGAGCAAATTGTGCCACTTGGGGCAAAATAACCCTGCCCGGCTCCTCCCGGATCTGCAGCCAGGGGGAGCTAGAGCCTGGGGCCAGCACCCATGCTGTCCCCAGCAGTATAAAAAGCTGCCCTGTCCTGGCCCCAGCAGTACAAAAAGCTACCCTGGCAAGTAGCTCAGGGCTACTCACTCTCAAGAGCTTCTGGGGCCCAGGCAATTGTTACCTGAGGACACTACCACTTGTGCCAGCTGGACTGATGGAGCAGCCTGGAGAGTTCCTGCATCCTCTACCCACTGCAACAGTCTGGCAGTGGGGGCTGCTGCCTGGCTCTGACCTGCTGTGCACCTGCCAGACTGGGATGAAGCATCTGCCTCTCTAGGCCAGTTGCCAGTGGGCTGTGGCTGCAGGGTTGGCCTCTGTGTGGCACTACTGCCATGTGTGCCCCCTGCCTGGCCATCTGGGCAGCTATCGCCTGGAAGATGTTCTGGGTGTGGTGGCCTGCTCTGTACTGTCAAAACATGTCCTCCTGGCCCCATTTAGCCAGGAGGTCAGCCACAGCCAGCTGGGTCCAAGGTGCCAGCTTTGAGCAGGCAGGGTCCTGCCACTAGCCTCCCATAGTAGGAATTGTAGTGTTCCCTATTGGAAAACTGAAAAATCCAATAAAAAAATCCTGAAGTCCCATTGTAAAATACCCCAAAATCCATGTTCCTCCACAATTAAAACAAAAGACCACCATAAAAGAGAGAGAGAGAGAGAGTGAGGGACAGAGACAGCAATCAGTTGGGCAATGTTTTATTGATAGATCTACAGTGTTAAAGCACTGGCTGTTGGGGGGCTACGGCCACACAGGGGTTATGGCTCCCCACCAGGGGCCAAATGGCCCCCACAGGGGCTACCCCCCACAAGGCCCACATGCCCCACTCCAGCCCCCCAATTTCTGCCCCACCTGGCACCATCCCCCTCTAGATGCTGCAGCTCCCCCAATGGCTGCCCCACCCAGCCTCACTCCCACAACTTGCACCTCCAGGCCCCCATGGCTACCCCCACAACCCCAGGCACCATCAATTAAAAAAAACAAACAGTAGCCAGAAATAAAGGGTAAAAAAATATCCCATGCAAAAAAAAAAAACCCCAAAACCACAGCAGCGTATGCAGGGACAGCGCACACCACTCAAAACTGGAGCCTGGCCAGCTGGAGCCACAGTCCAGCTGCTGGCCAGGCTCCAAGTGGCAGGATCACCACAGCTTCAGCCCCATTCCAGATTTTGGCAACCCTTACTGTAAAGAAGTTCTTCCTGATGTCTAACATAAATTTGGAGAGATCCAAGGCCCTCAATCTTTTCTCATAGGGCTTTGCCTGTAGGCCCCTAACCATACAAGTGGCCCTCTTCTGAACCCTCTCAAGGATCTCCACATCCCAGTGCCCAAAACTGGATGCAGTACTCTAACTGCAGCCTGACCAATGTCACATAAAGGGGAAGTATCACCTTGGACCTGTTTGTCATGCACCTGCCAATGCATGAGAAAGTGTTGGTAGCTTTACTGATCACTTAGTGACATGGACGACTCATGTTCATTTTGGAGTCAACAGTGACTCCAAGATCCCTTTCCACTGCTGTGCTGCTGAGAAGGTCCTCCCCCAGCCTGTAAGTGTGTTGGTGATTTCTTCTACCTTGCATTTGTCCTTATTGAACTGCATCCTATTCTGTTCTGCCCACTTTTCCAACCTGTCCAGATCTGCCTGGATTCACTCCCTACCCTCTGGTGTATTAACTTTAACCCATAATATGGTATCATCTGTGAATTTGGACAGAGTGCTTTCCACACCTTCATCCAAGTCACTGATGAGGACATTGAACAGCACCGATCCGAGGACCGAGCCTTGTGGGACTCCAGTGCCCACATCTTTCCAGATCAATACTGACCCATCAACCACCACTCTCTGGGTGCAACCCCTAAGACAATTTGCCACCCACCTGTATGAATGTAGCTATGCTGATGTGAATATAGCTATGCTGACAGAAGAGTTCTTTTGTTAGTGTAGAATTTTATTCTGGGAGGTGATGTAGCAGTGTAAGTGGAAATACCCCTTCTGTCAGTGTACATTGTGGCTATTCTTGAGGGCTTTGCCAATAAAACTAGGTTATTGTAGCTGTAACAGAACTGGCCCTTAGACAGCATTCATAAAAAATACACCAGGGTGAATTTCCTAATGTAGACAGATCTTGAAACCAACATGGGAATTATTACTTCATTAATGTGTGAAACAGAAACACCTAAATAAATACATCTCTAAAGTCACTCTGTGCAGGGGGATTTCTTTTGAACATACACCTGCAAATCTTGGTTTTTCATTCTGCTGATCCTTCACTGCTGAAACCATTAGAAACTTTGCAATTAAGTTATGTGGCTTTAGGATCCATCCCATTACACCATAACCATTACACAAGAATGTCTCCCTTAATAGGTGGCTCAGACAGCAGTATTAAGAACTAATTGAAATGGGTAAAACAAAACTTGGAAGGAGGAAACATCATTTTAAGGAATAGTGTCCCTTTTGTTTAAATCCATTCATCCCATGCATCATCACACATGTTTTTATTGTTGCAAGGAGTGATGAATAACTGTCTTCCTTGACTAAAAGTGAACATTGCAATTTTTAATTAGAAACTGGCTGTGGCATGCATTTAGAAACATTTTAAGGATGGAGGCTGTCTTCTCTGCTTCCCTCCTCCAGCGTGCCCTAGTCCCATCTTGCACATCTTACAGGTCCCTAGGTCTTTTAGAAACATCTGCTACTTCTGTCTGGAGAGCTATAGCATTTACTGTGTAGAATAAGCAAGCATGCTTCATTAGAAGTGTAGTCCAAGTGCAAGTGATTGCCAAAACTGAGCTGCAAATTCAACTTTAAACCTGCTGTGGACCATTGAACTGGCAGTGAAAACTACAGGCCATTGGATAACTCCCTAGTGAACACGAATTAAACTGTCAGGGACTAGGGATATCAGCATTAGCATAAGAAAGGGGTACTTTTGAGGATTTCTAACATCAGGTTTTTATTTTTTTTATAAGGGCTTTTAGATAAGCCATTTTTTATAATGGCTTTTAGATATTTTTTTTATATGTGCTTAAAGATAAAATCTAAGTGCCAAGGATGAACATCCTAATTTTTATATTTTATTCTAGCAAAATAATAGGTAGTTGATATAGTTTCAGAAGTTGTCTGAAATTGTCCTATTATTCTGAAAAAGAATTCTCTTCTGTAGGCAATTGATTTTTGACAAATAGAACAATTTTAACAATTTGTAATCACAAGAAACAAACATAGGTCATCCCTCCTCACCTTTCACAAATCATAATTTTCCTTTCATTGTAGGAAACAGGAATGAATAAAATAAATTAATGTTTGTCATTGAAAGGTACGATGCTCTTGTTTTCTAACTGGTTCAGGGATTTTCTGCTGCATATAAGTGATTGTGGTTCCATCAAAGGCGGTTGAAGGGGGACATGGATTAGGAAATATTTAAGTGTCCCACTTGCATCCTTTCCTAGGCAGCACCATTCTCTATCTTGCTTTGTTCTGTTACACTTAGACATGCACAGTTACCTTCACAGCTACCATAGCCACCTCTCCCTTGAGTAACCTTTCCACTACTGATCTCCGTAACTTTCTACATTCCTCAAATTCAATCTCTTCTCTATTATGGGAAGAATGTGTGAAACATATCCTGTGTTCTACTTTATTCTTCTAACCAAGTCCATCTTGTTTGTTTTTTATTTGTTTTATTCAGGTTCCTACACCGTTATCAAATTAGCACAGCCCTGCGGCTACCACTGACTTGCAGAATGGCCTTGAGCAGATCACTTCAGCCCACTAAATCTTCCCTTCCCACTTTGCAAGGTAGGAATAAATATATTAACCTTCCTATAATAAAGCACTTACAGATCAGTGTAAGGAAAGTGGTCCATAAAAGCTAAACATCAATTTGAGGTTAGCTGAGAACTTGAAATACACAAAAGACTTAAGAAAGTTCCCACCGCTTAAGAAAGTTCCCTAAACCCAGACCCATGATAGCACTAATACATTTTTTTTTTGAGACAAGAATGTTGGGAGAGGGAGTCTTTGTTTTGATTTTAGAATTAATTTCATGTACTGTATAATACTAAATTGTCATTTGTAGCCTCCATTGATTTTTTTCTCCAAATTTAAAGATAAGAGCATGGTCTTGATTTATGTGGAAAACTCTTATGTATTCATTAAGAGCCATAAGTGATTCTTAGAATTTTTATTTTTGTTCAGTGCTAGGAAAAAAAACTACTACTATAGAAAATTAAAAAGTACCCATTGTAAATTTTGTCCCTGTGCTTGGTCTGCTTGTCTTCCCAACATCCAATCATTGATTCCTAAAATATTAAGAAAGGGGAAAAATCTCTCTTTCAGAAGAGCATATGACTGCACCAATTTTGTTCTGAAGTTTCTTCCTGTGAATTTCAGTGGCATAGCCACTAGCATCACTTCAGATCTTTTCTTCATCCTAGCTCTAATGGATGTTTCAGGCCAGCTATGCAGAGAATGCCTGGCAAGCAAAGAACAATGAGCTTGTGAGTTTGGAAGAACATATTCATCAGAGTCCTTAAAAAAATAACCCAACAACTAGAGAACAGCTAATTGCAGTGTCTGGATTTTGAGGGTTTTTTTTTTTTTTCTCCAGCAGAGAACAAATGTGTACAATAAGCAGGGGGCAGTGTATTGGAGAAATGATCGTCTGGTTGCATTTTCATAACCAAGGTCTCATTTTATAAGTTTAGACAGCCCCTATCTAACACAAGGGAAAAATGTTACTGTTGACAGCTGCACTAGTTATGAAATCTAGAAACACATATCTGGGAATCTAAAACAGCTGTGGGCTCATTGAGATGGAACCCCACTAGCAAATGTATATCAGATGGGAGAACAGCAGCCAGTTATCTACCACAGAATAAACCATTTCCCTATATGTGCCAATTTATGTGGGGTTTTGATAAAGATAGGGTGGGAAAGGGATTTCAAAACCACTGGAACACATCTTCAGCTTACGTAAAGAACACAGCTTCAAATCTCTCAGTTTATAGCAGCTGAGGACCTGACTTGATACCCTTCAATTAGAATATTTAATCACATCAATACCTTTAAATATAAAGTACAGATGAGCTTTTTCACTTAAACAAAAATCTTAGCTTGAGATTGTCTCGGATGGCCAGAGCCAACTCGAGGTGATTTAGAAATTGCTCGTTCGTCAGGGCAGGCTGGTGAATGGAGAGGCAGACAAGGTTTAATGGTTGCAAAAACGTTTACTTACGCCACCTGTCGTTGCGACACAGATGGTCCGGTCATCTGAACAACTATGTGAGTTGTTCCAGCTGGCGGGGCCCAAGCCAGTTAATCTTCGACTTGGGCGGAAGTCGCACGAATTTTTTAAACGGCCAGCAGGCCAATTACTAGCCGCCACGTAGGAATAATTTAGAACTGGCCAATAGCGGGACACAAATTTGCATTCGAATAGCGGGAACTCTTTGCACCATGCATTTCTGTGCTGCAAGGAAGAAATGCACCCTGCAAATTGGCGGGAACTCTCTTGCAGCGAGGTTCTTCTGCTACAACAGAAAACCTTTACTGTGCAAGAGGCTCTCATGTGGCAAGGAAATTCCATCGTGCCGAGGCACCAAAATCACTGGGTTGTGACATGCCCCCTTGCTGATGGCACAACTGGAATTTTAGACACATGAGCACATCTTAAGGTATCTTTGCTTCGGGATTCACTGACCTAGCAAAGCTTAAACAACCAATATATATATATATATATATAAAAACAAACAATTTGATAGACCGGTCTTTCTAACAAACTACAAAATACAATAATTTTGAACATATAACAACGACTGTTGATCATTGTCTGATTGGGGAACATCTGCTTGGGACTTCCCTCGTCTAGTAGTCGGTCCGTCCTCTCCTGTTAACAGACAATGTCAATTAAGCACTTAATAAAATGAGAAAAATAGTGTCATAACAAGTCCTGAGCAAATGGACGTTCGCCGTCTCAGTGTCTCCTTCACAACCATCACTCTATGGATTCGAACGAACTGTAGTCTGGTATTTGTTGAATCTCAAAATCAGGCTGTTGTGGATTACCGCTTTTGCTGGGGTTAAACCTGTAAAGAAAAGAGAACAACAAAAACAAAACAAGAGAGAATCATAATTGGATTTACTGTAAGGATACTGGGTGAACGTCGGAATGGCGAGTCATCCAGTTGTGATGAACGATAATAGGAGGGCGATCGGGCTTTTCTTCTAATTGGACAGAATAGGTATTAGGATATTGTCCCGACCGTTGAACTGTTCCTTTGTGAACTTGTGGATGAGACTGATGAGGGTGAGGTATTGAGATCCATACTAACTCATCTGGCTGGAACTTGGGTTTCTGGACATTAGCTTCATCCCATAACGGTTTAACGGTGTTCAATGAGATGAGAACATCGTGATTGAACTTGGTCCAGTTTTTAAACATCCCTCCTCCTCTGAGGCGGAGTTGTTCTTTGTACAGGCCTATGTGTCTTTCCACAACGCCGTTGGACTGTGGGTGGTATGGCAGATGAAGATGCCATGCTATGTTTTGAAGACGAGAAAATTTATCCAGAGCATTAGAGTTAAACGGGGGTCCCCCATCAGACTGAATCTCATGAGGAGGTTGCCAGGTGGCAAACACAGCAGTTAAGGCAGCAATAACAGCAGTGGCATTGCTCTTTCGTAAGGGAATAACTTGTAACTGTCTTGTTCCCAAGTCAACAACAACTAGTCCTTTATTTGGCGGTTTAGACCCTGGGAGGGGTCCTAGCAGATCTACTCGCCAAACTTTTCCTGCCTGAAACTGCGAAGAATCAAAAGCTCCAAGTTGGTGCTTGGTTTTATGGCACTTTTCTTTAGCACAGATCTCACAGGCCTGAGCTATCTATTCCCAATCACGCCTGGCTCCGTATGAGGCCGGCTCCGTAATGGTTTGGGACCAAGGTTGGTGGCAAACTCGTGGTCCTGGGTGACCCCAATTTTCGTGAAGCCACGCGAGGAATGGATTTACTTCAGGACCGGAGGTAGATGTGATAGGCAA
>NW_005842743.1:81770-82566 GCF_000455745.1 Alligator sinensis
CTTATCAATGACCTCATGTACTGGATCAGTATCCGGACGATGGGACTTAGTGTGCCTAACCAACGGTAGACGTACAAATTTAGTTAACGTTTTCCAGATGTCTTGCCAATCATTCAAATTTTCGGAGGGAAAAGCTGTACCGGTAAGAATTTTATAAATATATTGCGAATCAATTGCGATGATTGGAACAGGAAGCGTATCGTCATGATGTGTCAGACAATGCTCCAGTACCTTGAGGAACCCTAACAATTCACATTTTTGGGACGAATTATCATCTGGGTCGGCCTGAAATATTTCCTTATCGTGACAAGCTTTGCAATAGTACCCATAGCCTCCGCCACGTCAGGAGGTTCCATCTGAAGCCATCCACGCTGGTGCAGAAGTTCCATACAGCGTAGGGACCTTCTCCCCATCTTCTGGGCTTGGATCAGGCACCGTGTCTTCCAACCTCCAACAATGCCAATTATAATGGTGGGTAAGCACTAGTGTATTCCAGGTCTTAGGCTCCCCTTGAAAATATGGTTCGATTTTTCCAGTGTCCAGCAAGGGTAACAATGTGGCACGGGGAGCGTGTAACGTCCCATGCCCCCTTGCTAATGGTTCCACCAGTTGTTCGGCTAAGAGGACCCCTCCTACGGTCCCACATTGATGCTGTGCCGCCTGAAGCGTCCCATGGGCCGTGTACACCAGCTCATCATGAGGGTTATGTGCGACAGCCCACACGTGGTTGGTGGTGAACCCAAGGGTTACGGTTAGTGACTCACCCAGATCGATGGCATGGAGTTGTGTGTCTTTA
>NW_005842743.1:82692-83023 GCF_000455745.1 Alligator sinensis
CCAATTTAAATGACCCAAAAGCTGTTGAAAGTGCCTCTTAGTAGTAGGGAAGAATGTTTTTAATGGATCGATGTCAGGACCCTCATGCGAAATTCCGTGACAGATGGAACCGATTTATCGAGTACCCAGGAAAGTAATGTCATCTACAGGATGTAAACACGACTTTTCCTTGTTGATCGTCCATCCCTTACTCTGAAGGTGAGCGACCAGTTGGTTAACTACACTGGCGACTACGGAACTATCACGACCCATAATGGCGACATCATCGACATAACTCCAAATCTTTAATTCTTTTTCTGGGGGAAGAGAGTGTAAGGCCTGAAAATTCTTT
>NW_005842743.1:85588-95920 GCF_000455745.1 Alligator sinensis
AGGTTCATCTCCATCACCGTGTCCTTAGATCCCATCCTCGTCGCCATGTCTCGGCCGGCCAGAGCCGACTCGAGGTGATTTAGAAATTGCTCGTTCGTCAGGGTGGGCTGGTGAATGGAGAGGCAGACAAGGTTTAATGGTTGCAAAAACGTTTACTTACGCCACCTGTCATTGCGACACAGATGGTCCGGTCGTCTGAACAACTATGTGAGTTGTTCCAGCTGGCAAGGCCCAAGCCAGTTAATCCGTCCGCAAATCAAGCCGGCGGGAAAAGGGTATGTCTGGGATTGCGCTCGGCAACGGGAAGAAGGATCAATAGGTGATTAGTCTATCGATCAGCTAGCCGCAAGTCAGCTCTCTTTAGAGGCACTCTGCAGCGTGCTCAAAGTTCTTCGACTTGGGCGGAAGTCGCACGAATTTTTTAAACGGCCAGCAGGCCAATTACCAGCCGCCACGTAGGAATAATTTAGAACTGGCCAATAGCGGGACACAAATTTGCATTCGAATAGCAGGAACTCTTTGCACCGTGCATTTCTGTGCTGCAAGGAAGAAATGCACCCTGCAAATTGGCGGGAACTCTCTTGCACCGAGGTTCTTCTGCTACAACAGAAAACCTTTACTGTGCAAGAGGCTCTCATGTGGCAAGGAAATTCCATCGTGCTGAGGCACCAAAATCACTGGGTTGTGACAGAGATAAGAAAGCATTTGAAGACAGGCATCTGTTAATTGTGCAGGTTTGGTGTGATGCTTCCTGAAAATCTTCTCAGTAAACTTCATTTAGCAGCATTATCATTTTTGCCTTGTGAAATGAATACAGAAGATATTAGAACAAACTTAACAGAACTCTGAAAACTTAACTGTCAGTCTTGCCTCATTTTACTGTTTGATAAGTAATTAATTTTAAAAAAAAATCACATAGCCACAATTTGTCTATCTAAATACTGAAAGGAACTCTCCTGGGGCATTATCAGATAAATCAGCAAAATCATGTGGGGTTCCATACAACAAAAGGCTGAACTAAATATGAAAATTGTATTGTTTGTTACTGAATTAAACAATGATTATTTCCATTTATAAACAGTATACTTTGCAGAGCGGGGAGCACCATATGTAACAAAAAACAAAGTCCAGCAAGTGAAACTCAATCCAGGCTGCAACATAGGTTACTGTGGGTGCGTCTATATGAGATACTACTGCACAGTGGTTACTGCACTGGTTACAGTGGTTATTGGAGATTTTCTTAAATCAGAGAAAACCAGGATCCCTGATTATTAGGCTACTGCATAGTAGCATTACAAAAAAGGCACTCACCATTACTACTGAGCAATAACTCTGGTTACTGCACATTTATTTAGTACTTAATTATAAGCAAATACTAATACTTGATTTTAATTAAGCATAATATATATATATATATATATATATATATATTTAGTGATTTTTCATTTAAATCATGGAAAAATGTAGATTTGGAGTTACTTTTTTTTAAACCAAAAACAGGGGATTTTTTTTAAATCAGAGAAAACCAGGATCCCTGCTAAGAATACTCTACAATGGTGTATTCACACTGCTTGTGCTGTGACGCACTACTGGTCAATATTATTCAGCTACTGTGCAATGGGTAGGCCTGCACTGTTTGGCTTGAAAGATAGTTGTATTGAGCCCATCAATAATGTGTTACAAGTAAAGGCTGAGAAGAAAGGTCTGCAATTGTTATGTCTACTGGCAAAGTTCACATAGGAGTTTTCCTTTATTCGTGAACAATTAGGTGCCTGTGTCTTATTGGCTGATTTGCAGATGTTGATGGTCAATATTAAATAGTTACAATGCAGTGTTCCAGGCTTAGTCTGTGAAATAAAGGCAAATTGAAGAGATTATTTAGTTTTATCCTGTTGGTGTTAGTTATTATGTAATGTGGCAAAGCAAAGTAGACACTAATAAACAGGAATTCTCTGTTGCTGACTCTGGATTTCAAATCTGACTCAGTTCTGTACCTGAAAATAAAACTAGGGAGGAGCATCAATCCCATCCTTGTCTTCACTCAGCATTTATGAATATTGGTCAGCTGCATAAAACTCCTATGACTACACTTTCAGTTTCTTTGGAGCAACATTGTGTCATTTGTCTGTACCTGTTTTGTGTGAGGTAAGGAGGTTCTTTCCTGGTATATGTTCATGTTAGCCTAGGTGATTGATTACTGGGTCTGAGTTACCCACCCTTGGTGTGAGTAACTAGACTGCGAAGTCTCCTCCACTACCCTCCCTTTCCTTCCCTCCCACCATTGACCCTGCCCCCAACTGACCTGAGATGGGGGTAAAAGCTCCAGAATGTTCCTATCCTGCACAGCTGGGTATCACATGGAACCAGGCTCTGCCACAAACAGCAGTAGCAGTGGTGGTGGCATCAGACATGGTTCCTCCCCTATGCCTGCTTTTGGGCTGGCAGGGAATATCTGCTAGCACTGGATTTATGACCCAGACCTTATTCTGGGTGGACCCAAACCCTCAGACTGACCATGACATCTCCATTTGATAATAGGCAAACTTTATTGATACACAGTGATAACAGAAGAAACTAATGCAGGAAAGGAAAACAAAGTACCCACCCCCAATTCTATATCTATCAGTTCTAAGGCTGTCACAGAGAGAAGGTACATCTGGCCAGTATGCGAGCTTCAACCAGTGGTTCTTTCATGAATGTCAAATGTCAACAGGCTGGAGGTCAAGGACCGAGTGCCACCCTCCTCCCCAGTGGTGTGGGTTAGGAGGGCTGGTGGTGCACCCTCTGTCTGTGGTATCTCTGGGTTCTCCCCTTGGGGACCATTTGCTACTCTGAAATCCTTCTTTCTGTATTCTTTCCCCCCTCTTATGACTCTTCATCTCTGGCTACCAATGATTGGTTTTCCTGTGGTCATCATACTGTCCATGTTCTGTTCTATCAGCATATTCCTTTGTTTTCTAAACCCATTACATGCATACATCTTAATTTGATCATTTACCGATGTCTTAATTTGGTCTGTCCATGAAAACCAGAAATCCCAAGGGCTCTTCAGCTGGTCACTGTGACCTGGCCACCACACCACCCTTATCTTTGTTTTTGGGTACACTGTTCATGTTATGCAGCTTCAGGGAACAGTGTGGTATATATCTTTAATTTCCCAGTCTGTGTATGGTGGCGTGTCCACTGGCCTTAGATGGTGTCTGCTGGTTCCAGACACAGTGGGCCTTGAAGGAGAATTTGTCATAAACAGGCTTTTAGAAATCAATTAACTCCTGCTGTTTCCCTGGACTATTGTTCTAATGCATATCTACTTTATCTACAAGCCAGTTCC
The DNA here is from genome assembly GCF_000455745.1 of Alligator sinensis. Classification (NCBI taxonomy): domain Eukaryota; kingdom Metazoa; phylum Chordata; order Crocodylia; family Alligatoridae; genus Alligator; species Alligator sinensis. Next base: position 88,920 of record NW_005842743.1, read on the forward strand.
TAAAAGCAGACCTCTAAATATCATTTTCTATCCATCAACACCCAGGATGAGTGGGCAGGAAGGAGGAACCTGCCCACCACTGCTGCTATCTTCACCTGTGCCTAGCTCTCCACGGAGTCTGGCTCAAGTGGACAGAAGCCACTCTGGAGCCTCCCCCTGAGCATAGACATGGAGGGGAAGGGGAAGAATTCTTATCCCATTTGAGGACTTTAAAAAAATTCCCTGGTTGCTGCTCCCTTCATATTCTTGACTGAAAAGGAGGTGTGTCTTTATCGCTGCACCCCCTCTGGACCTGCCCTGGTACCAGCCCAAATGAAAGTGAAGACTGAGCCAGCTACCCTGGCTTGGAAGTAGTACTAAATTCAGGTGAGAGGTTTTTGCATGTGAATGTGATGAGGAACCAGGACTGACTGAAGTGAAAGCCACCCCTTTGTATGGTTTGTGTAAGAGAAATTACTGGCCTTTTATCAGGAATGCTCTTTCCTTACTCCCCAGTACACAAGGATGAAAAGCACAAAGTGCGTCCTTTCCTCCATACTCTACTTCATGTGCTAAAGCTTCACTTGCTGAGCAGTGTAATAATTAACATTTCCATATGGGCTTGCAGCTGGAGGCATGCTATCATTGTATACTTAAGAACGCTAGGAGGCAGATTGAATTTCTCTGCAACTAAATACCTCCTAGAGTTCTTTCTGCAGGGGAATAACTCCATACTGGCCCAACACAGGGCAAGCATCTACATGGTACCATGAATAACTAAATAAACTAAATTTTTAGGCCCCAGAATTTGCAGATGTAAACTGTTTTTTGGGGGGAACATGCTAAATTAATTCTTCTGATCATAGCAGTGAAACAAGCATAGCTAAAAGAAATTCATATCATACTGAAAGCGCAGCATTTGTTGCCAAACTTTTTCTAAGTATTTTCTATCAATCTTCTAATGCATTTTTGCTACCTAACTGCAATTCCACTGCAACAGATGCACTTTCCCAAATCTAACCCCTGCAGGAGGCAGCTGAATTCTTAGAACATCTGTTCTTTTATGAAAACAAGCTAATTGCTACATTCTCTTGGCATTCTTAGTTGAGATAATACATACAAATTTAGAAAAAAATAATATAGGAGACATATGAGATATGTGGACGATCACTCAGGAGAAATCCCCCAATCCTCTCAAAAATGCCTTGAGTTTATAGATTTCTTTAAATGGATGTGTAGTTTGGGCTCCTTGGTGTATTCACAGTTTTGATTCCTATGCTCAGATAAGAACATTGACTCCAAAGGAGATTAGGAGGTACACGTGGAAAATGAACAGATCCTCAGATTTGAAAAAGTAAACTTATTGCTATAATGAGGAATAAGATTGAGAAATTATATTTTTGCCTAGTAAAATAGATCATCCTTGATTTAGATAATGACTCAAACACTTCTGTACATCTATTAAGAAAAACATTGTACACAATGGACAAAATGCCTCAACTCAAAAGCATTTTCAAATAAAATCATACTGGAAAACCCATAATTTATGGAAAATGAATTATCCATTTGAAACATTCTTTGACCATCTTGACAAACTGAAGAAGTTGAAAATTATTACAGAACTTCTATATTTTTAAGTGTTGTACCACAACTTGGAATGTAGTAGTTTTTAATGTATTTTGAGTTTGTTGGATAAATCTCCATATAATACATGGAACAGCTATCCTGAAATGGAGACTGATACGGACTTCAGTGAAGACTATTATTACCACCCTTTTTCTTCATTATATTAATGAGTTTTGATTAGTATGTTAACTATCCCAATGCCTGTACTTCACCTCGAGAATATTTTATTTCTAACGTGTTTGCTACCTGATGACCTTTGATTCACTGTAGGTAGATAGTTCTCTAAAAACAACAGCTCAATGTGCAATGGTGACCAAAAAATGTTGGGCTTCATTAAGACAGTAATAGAAAACAAAACAAAAAAAAATCATTATGCCACTGTACCAGTCCATGATATTTCTACCTCTTGAATATTGTGTGCAGTTCTAGTCTCTACATATCAAAAAGAATGTAGTAGAATTGGAAAAAGTTCAGAGAAGGACAACCAAGATGCTCAGGGGTATGGAGCAGGTGCTGAACCAGGAAAAACAAAAAAGGCTAAGACTTTTTAGTTTGAAAAATGAGAAGGCTGGGGAGAGGGGAGGATATGAGGGAGGTCTATGGACAAAGTGAATAGAGATCTGTTATTCACCAAATCCCAGAACACTGGTAAAATGGAGTACTAAAATTAGCAGAGGGCAGTCTAATCTTAACAGGAGAATTTTTTTTTTTAAATGTACTGCATAGTTAACTTGTGGAGCAGGTTGTAGACACAGATAGTATAGCTAATTTCAAAATGGGAGTGAACAAATTTGTAAATGATAGCTATGTTAATAGTTATTAAACAGAGCTGTCAGGCATTGTATCTTCTAAAAAGCCTAAACCAATGATGGTGGATGCCAGGAAGGATATAACAGGCCATAGATAAATTTAGATATACCCTTTTCATATGCTTTGTCTCTAAAGCATCTAATATTGTCATCATTGAACATTGTTAGCTCTGGATTTAGGATCCAGATACCTTGTTCCATGAAGGGGGGCATGGGGGCACCCGCAAACCGGCTATGACCTCTCCATTTGATAATAGTTAAATGTATTGCTACACAGTGATAACAGAAAAGAAGCAATACAAACAATCAGGCTGTTATATATATCTACCAAATTCTAGCACTGTCATCAGAGTCAAAGTACACCTGGCTAGGATGCAGTCTTTACTCTGAGGCTGTCTCTTACGTGTCAGATGTCAGCAGTTTGGAGGTGGGATGCTGAGGCCCACACTCCCTCTCCAGTGGGGTGGATGAGACGGGCTGGTGCTGTGCCCTCTGATCATACTCCCTCTGTTCCCAGACTGTTTTCCAGACTATGTGTCCTTGTTGTATTAGACAGCGTGTCTGCTTCCAAGGCTGTTATCTCATATGACTGTGATACCCAAGCTCCTTAGAAATCAATTAACCCCTGCTGCCCATCCTGAAACATTTTAATGGATATATCTATACCTATAGGCCAACTTCCAAAACACACACCTTTAAATATCATTTCTAGGCCAACAGATGTGAGATACTCTATTAGACACACTGTTGTTCTGACCAGTGGGCTTTTCTTATATTCTTATTATTTTCAATAGGAAAGACTTTCTAGTTAGCCTCGTCCCCAAAAAAGGAATGGTGGAAACTTGAACTTTCCATAATGCACCATTAGGAAGTATTATATAAAAAAGACAAGAGTTCATCCGTTAATTTCCTGACAGGCAGAATGAGACAGCTATTGTTCCACTTGTTTCATCTGTCTGGATCTTTGCTTACTTAATTCTCTAGTAGAGCTGGTGAAAAAAAAACAGATTTTTTTTTTTCTGAAATATTTTTCAAACATTTTACAAAAAATTATTTGAAATTCCAGGTTGTCAACTACTTTATAAGTTGCTTAAAACAGCAACAAAAACATTTTCTGTTAAAAAAAAAAAAAAAAAGCAACACGATATTTTAATGTGTGCAAAAATTTCCAAAATGTCTCTGTTGCCCTGTGGGACAGGCCAGCACTCAGGATCTCAATATCATGGTGTTAGGCAGAAGGGCGTGGTATACAATTGCACATGCACACACTCAAATCAATTAGGCACACACAAATACACTACCAGCTCAGGCACATACACATCTAAACCAGCTTAGGCACATGCATACCTATCACCAATTCAAGCACATATACACTATACACACCAAAAGTTAGACAAAAATCAATTGTCAATGCCCACATACCCAGTACACATACACGGATCACTAATTCGTCACCTATACATACACACAGGTGTGTTCCTAACTTGGAGGGTACAGTATGTATGTGTGTGTTTGGGGTACTTCAGAGTCCTGGGGGAAGGTCAAGGTGAGAGAGAAAGTGTAAGGAGTGAAAGTTGCTGGAACTGGGATTAGAACTGTCGGATTAGAGAGAAACTGCGGCTGGGGTTTACTTAAGGTCAAGTGGCCCCAGGATTACTTGAGGTCACTGGTGCAAGGGAAAAAGCCTGGTGGCAAGGAGGAGACAGCCAGGAAAGAGAGAGAGGCAGAGAGCTGGGAGCTTGGGGCTGGAAACTGAGGCAGACAGCTAGGAGATCAGGGGGCAGATAAGTGGTGGCAAGGAGGAAACAGTCAGGAAACAGACAAAAACCCAACTTGGGGTTTCAAAATAACAGGTTTATTAAACAGACAACACACTACACAGCCCCATGAAGTTATTGGTTCCCACGCACACCCGCATGCATGCATGCACTCGCAATGGCAGCAGGAGAAAGAGACTCAGTGGAAGGATTGGATTCCAGGTAGGGAAGAGGAACAGAGTCCAAGTCCTTGGTTGAAGAGAGGGTGGGGGTGATAGCTACCTATCCAGGCTGGAAAGGGGCCTTTGTCCAGAGGGGGTCATCAGCAGGGCCTCTGGGTGGATAGGTGGTGTGGCGTGATGCTGGTCCAGATGGTGAGGACGTCCCAAGGAGTCAGTCTTCACTACCCCTTTTTATGGGGCAGACTACCTATGATCTCCTATGGGGAGGGCAATGCCAGCCCCATTCAGAGGGTTCCAGATGTTCATACTGAGCATGTGCAGCCTTGGCACAATAGTGGGTTGCCTCATCTTTTGTTTCTTGAATGCTGAGAGTGGTTCCAATGGCTGGGGTGTTAGTCTAGGTATTGGCTGGGTTGTTAGTCTAGGTATTGGTTTTGATGGTTCGGTCATTCAGAGGGAGCTATTTTTAGACCTACTCCTATTGTCTCTTAAGTACCCTCATTCATCCCCATTCATTCAGGAACCAAGTTGCATAGGACGGGTAGGTATGAGTCATAGGTTACAACATACTTACACAACAGGGCATGGGGACAAGATGGGAACAAGATGGAAACCTGACACACAAAATGGATACTTAGCATCACTCATGCCAACATCGGAGGCCTAAATCATACAATGTTAATATGAAACAATTAAGATCAATGCACAAATGATAGCAATACATTATAATACAATATAAAACAGTAAACTTCAGTACAAACATAACAGAACACTATTTACAATATATAAAAAGGGGGCTTATTACAATAATATTATATAAGAACTTAGCTTACCTAGTACTTGTAATCACTTATAAGGGATAGAGAGGGCAGAGAGAAAGTCAGAAACAGTTGGGGAAAGGGAGGGAATGAATTTTTAAATTAAAAAAAAAAACTGGGGGTTTTGCTACATCTCAAACACTGAAATGTATTTGACTTACCCATTTGTCCAGTACACTGGCCCAAATGCAATATTACTTGTTTTTAAAAATATATATTTTTCAACTAACATGACTCAAATTGGCACTCACGAAACAAAGGTACTGTAAATTCCCACTAAATTATTGAACCTGACATTGTTACTTCTAACCAAAGTTTGTTATTAATTAACAAATACTGAGGTTAGCTTTGATATTAAATTCCCAGTTTTACTTTTTTCCCCCACCACTTAGTGGTTTACATAGGACATTTAAATCTGATACATTTTGCTTTGATTTCGTGGGAAAAGATAGGCCTTTGAATAGTATATGTCAAACCAGTGCACTCCTATTGTGGGAAAAGTTTAATTCATTCATAGTTGACTTTCAAGGGTAGGTCATGACCATAGCTTTCAAGTCTGATTAATATAAGATGACTATTTGGATATTTCACACTTATACCGTCTATGATGTCAGGCTGCATAGGTGGTTGTATTATTTTATTATAAGAATAATAACAAGCCTTCAGTAAGGTGGAGTAATTATCTTCCATATTTTGCATATGACATTTCTCTTATGCATCTCAGAATGACATATGCATTTTTTTGGCAATAGCACCATTTATTTTTAGTTTGTGATCCTCTAAAACACCCACGTCTTTTTCTGCTATTCTGCTGCCAGCCAGTTATTTTCCATTTTGTACGACTTTCACTTAATGAATTTCATCCCATTGATTTCAGACCATTTTTCAAAATTATACATATCTTTTTTTTAACTATAACCCTATTTTCTCAAGTGCCAAAAATCCCTCCTAGCTTGGTAGCATCCACAAATTTCATAACTGTACTCTGTATCCCAATATCTAAGACATTAATGAAAACATTTAGGGTGGAAGAAGAAAAAGAAAACAAGCATGGTGCTGACCCATATGGGACTCTACTTTAAATGTCTTCCCACTGTTCCAGCAACATGTTAATAACTACTATTAATTGCAACTGGTAGTTGCACTTTATGGTGATTTCATCTAGATCACTTGTTTTCAAACTGTTCTGTGGAACCCTGGGCTTTTGTGATGCCCCAAAGAGATCAGGGATAATAGTGGAGACAGCTAAGAGGTAATGGACTGCCATTTTGTGGACAGGTCTCCTCACACAGCCCACAGAACCAACCTGATTTTTTGACATCATGTTGTCCGCATGACTGTCCCCCTCACCCTACCCACTGCTGTTTCAGGGATGCCCGCCCCACCTTCCCTGCTGCCGTTGTGGGGCTGGGTCTGGCCAGGGCCAGTGCCAGTGCCTCCCACACCCTCTGCCTGCTGCCATTTGGGGGCTGGGTGAGGGCTGGTGCACCCCCTCTCACTTTGTCCACTTCCCCCAACCTCCCCGTTACCATTTTGGAGCCGGTCCTGCTTCCCCCCACAATCCACCCAGCCCAAATCTACCTGCCTCCCCTCCCCAGGAATGATGGGGGGTGGGAAAGGTGTGCTGCCAACCAGCACTCCATGCTGCCGCTGCAACCAGGGACCAGGGGGCAGGGGGTAAGACCAGTGCTGCTGGCCTCATCCCGTGCTCTGTCCACTCCATCGCCGCTGCCTCCTGGGACCGGGGGCGGGGGTGTGAGGCCAGCCCAGCTGGCCTTGCCTCCCTGCTTTTTGCACTCTGTCCCCACTGTTATGGTGGAGTCAGGACCT
>NW_005842743.1:95951-106862 GCF_000455745.1 Alligator sinensis
CTACACTGTGGTGGGCCCAGGCCCATTTCCCCGCTCCCTTGTGCCTCTGTTGTGAGTCCAACACTGTTCCCCTCCCCCACCTTGTGCCGCTGCCTTCAGCTTCTCCACAGAGTCGGGGGGAGCCTGAGGCCAGCGCCTGCTGTCCCTGCTGTCATGGCAGCAGTCCACCACCACCTGCAGGCTGAATACTCTTGGAACACTCTGATTGGCTGCTGAGACAGCCAGAGTGTGAATAAAGTGTTACAAACAGACAGACAGTCTAAGGCTTTTATAATATTAGAATTTTGTCCTACTAGCTTCGTGAGGTTGCCATATTCTGATTTTTTTTTTACTGTTGGATTTTTAACACAGGAAGTTTCTCCGTGAGACACTATTTTTTATTTGCTTCCGGAAATTATGTAACAGCAGTTGAAAACAAGCTGTGTTAAAGAGAATAACCAGGGAAAAAGCAAGGGTTCAAGTGATCAGAAAGAAGATACAAACACTGTATCTACTTTTGCCACTTGGGTGAGCATATAAACTCAGCCACCAGCTCCTCAGACTCTAATCTGTGAATGTGAAAGTCTATTTAATGGTGAATTAAAAAAAATATGATGAAAGCTATATTCCTTATGATTTCATGTGAGATGGAAACAAAACTGAGCCTAATGTACCGTGTATGGAGGGTAGACAAGTCCTGAGCAACAGCAGTGTAAATCTGGCAAAGCTACAAAGACCTCTCAAGACAAAACACCCACAATTAGAAGGTATTCATACTGATAATTTTAAGATAAAATGTGAGGAGCTTGTTATAAATGCAACTGGATTGCACCATTTTAGATATGAATATGGTAGAAATGTGCTTGAAGCATCTTATCAAGTGAGTTATTTTACTGGTAAGGCAAGTGAGGCTCACACAACTGGAGAAAATTTGGTAAAGCCATGCACAAAAAAAATAGTGACTTGCATGTTGGATGAAAAATCAAGGAAAAAGCTGATATTGTTCCACTCTCAAAGTACAGTTTCAAGATTCCTCAAGGAATCCATTTCAAAGCACTTGGAGGAGAAAAGGGTGATTAGGAAAAGTCAGCATGGATTGACCAGGGGCAAGTCAGTGACCAACCTGATTGCCTTCTATGATGAGATGACTGACTCTGTGGATGTGGGGAGACCAGTAGATGTGGTGTACCTTGATTTTAGCAAGGCTTTTGATACGATCTCCCAAAACATTCTTGCAGGTGAACTAAGGAAGTATGGGCTGGAAGAATAGACTGTCAGGTGGATAGAAAACAGGCTTGAGCATCAGGCTCAGAGGGTAGTAATCAATGGCTTGATGTCTACTTGGCAGCTGGTATCAAGCGGAGTTCCGCAGGGGTCGGTCCTGGGGCTGATTTTGTTCAATGTCTTCATCAACTTCTTGGAAGATGGTATACAGTAAACCCGCAGCAAGTTTGCAGATGACACCAAGCTGGGGTGAGTAGTAGATACACTGGAGGGCAGGGAAAGGATTCAGAGTGACCTAAACAAATTGGAGGATCAGGCCAAAAGGAAACTCATGGGGTTGCAGCAGCTCAAATAGGAGTGGTGCAAATTTGAGCTGGAGCCTTTAGCCTACACGTGCCCGGACATGCACTTTGGTATGGTGCAAGTTGTGCCACTTGGGGCTTTTGCCCCAAATAACCCTGCCTGGCTCCTCCCAGATCTGCAGCAAGGGGGAACAACAGCCTGGGGCCAGCACCTGTGCTGGTCCCAGTGTTGTAAAAAGCTGCCCTGTCTTTGCCCCATCAGTGCAAAAAGCTGTCCTGGCAAGTAGCAGCTCTGGGGGAGCTCAGCAGCTTCTGGGGGAGAAGGCTCTGACAGGGAGGCGGGCCCTGCATAGCTCCACACAACTTCTTATGCCCCTGGGCCATGGGGGCTCGGCAGCACAGGCTGCTTTGTCTCGGGCTGTGGGGGCTCGGAGAAACCAGAAGTGCCATGGTGGGCACTTCCAGTTTCACTTTATCTTACAAGCCAGCATGCCGGTTAATTGAGCTTGCCAGCTTGTAAGATGCAGTTTAACAGAACTTTTACTGCATATGACTCAAAAAATGTACATAGAGTAAGGCTGTGTGAAACACCATCATTTTGTTTCAACATCCATGTCACCATTTTGAAGGAACAGTGTTTTATTTCATTGTTTAGTTTTGAAGCACTGTTCCATTTCATTTGCTTGAAACCGTTCACTGTTTTCACACATTTTGATGTTTTGTCCATAGGGTATAATGGGCAATCATGAAAATGCCTACAGCTTTGTCATTTCTTGCTTAATTCAAATGACAGTTGCAAAGACACAGGTGCAAAGTTTTCTAGGAAACTGCACCTCAAACTGTTCAAAGCAAAACTTATGACACTTGCTGGCAGTGGCAGCCTCCTGTCATCTGGCGCACAGATCCGGGGGCTCACACCCCCAGGAGGGCTGCCTGGCTGTGCCAGACTCCTCCCAGGGGTGCAGCCCCTGGATCCGCATGCAGGATGACAGGAGGCTGCAGCTGCACTGGGTGCAGCCTGTGTCCAGCGCCAGGGAAGATTGCTGCTTCCATTGTCCCCAGGCAGCAGAGGTAGTCTCCTGTCATCTGGCATGCAGATCTGGTGACCCATACCCCTGGAAAGAGTTCAGCAGTGCTGGGAGGGCAGGTTGAGCTCTGTGGGGCTGGCAGACCCAGTTGGAGCGCAGCCCTGGCTCTCCCCTGCCTCCCACCACTGGGTTGCTTTGAAACTTTTGAAACATTTCGAGTGCCCTCATTTCATTTAGAAGCTGTTTCATGCTTTTTCTGTTATTTCAATTCCCCTGTTTTGACCCCAAAATGCGGTGAAACAGCTTTGAAACAAAACCCTCTGTGAAATTTTGCACAGCCCTAACACAGAGGTGTTGGGGGCAAAGTGGTTCTAAGAATCACAATAATATTAATATACTTTCCCTCTTGAAATCCTGTAGAAATTGTTTTCTAGAGAATTTTAGAGCCTTTTAGGCTTCTACCCAGAACAGCAAGTAGATGTTTCTTTAATATCAAGCATGAATAGAGTCACATTAAGTATAATGGAAAATATAGAAAAAAGTTTTAAGAAAGCTCATGAAAGTTGGGCTTGCACAATTTTTGTTAGATCTCTCTTTTGCAAAAGAGCATCCTTCTAATAACCTCATCAGTTCACATTTTGTTATGATTTTAAAATATTGCAGCCAAACATAATCAATATTTATTTAAATGAATCCCATGGGTGGCTACAAGAAGTAATTATCTGCTGCCTCAAACCATCAGTCAACTTTCTCTCCTTTCTGTGCATTTGAACATAGAGGAGAACAAATGATTCTGAGTATGGGGGCCAAATCAGAATTTACTAGGATGAATTCTCAGGTTGCAGTGACTTCACACTTCGAAGGAGCCTGAACTAAACTTATCTTCAATCTCTACTTCAGGTTTTGGAATGAATGGCCCTCCAAAACGTTAACAATTCTTGAACATCATATTTAGAAGCCAAAATTGCAAGGGTGAATTTCTTAACACAATGAAGCTAACAGGAGGTTCTGCCCTTCACATTGCTTGAGAAAGAAAATATCATAGCATTTCAAGCCCCAATCCTCCAACAACTTCCTTGAAGATTGATTAAAACCATGTGGTTCTTAAATTCACAAACAGAAGACAGTTTAAGATCCAATCAGTGCCTTTGAGAGAGTTACCTGCAAGCAGAGCACGACCCAAGTGGCAACATGAGTAGGTAACTGGAATAAAATTCTTGTCTGTGCATTTCAGGACAAAGCCTACAACAATTAATGCTGTGAACAACCCCAGTAAGTACCTCACTAAATTACTTCTAGAATGAACTCTTCACGTGCCTCAGACCCACTGTCATAGCTCAAATACAAATACAACTGTGTTACAAAATAAAAACTACAGAGAATTAACTCCTTTAAAAGACAGGGTTACTAGGAATGGAGTACAATATGACCATCCCCGTCCCGTCCCGCCTCCCACCCCATGGGCAGAATAGAGTGTTGGCTCATAGGTGTCTTCTGTCACAGACCCAGGGCTGACTCCTAAACATGGCGGGAGGAAGGGGATACCATTCTATGATCTCCATGAAACCTTTCACCTTTCCTAGAGACTTTTTGAATAGTAGCCCATGCTGAAACAAATGTAATTTACCAGTGGTCAAAAAAACAGAAAAACTTAGAAAAAAGGGCTGAAAAAGCCCCATGGGGGTAAGAGTTTGTTTGGTTGAGAGTAGAGCTGGAAATCAGATCATGAGGCCAGTCAGAATATGACAATCTGACTGGCCAGTAGAAATTCTAAGAGGAAGGGGTCATCAATGGAACATCACAATGTTGATAACTTCATCACACCTATTTGGTCTGTCTTGACCCATTTTTCCCTCACTACACCAAAGTGAGAAAGTAGCTAAGGGTCCTGCTACACATGCAGGTAAAAGTACAATGGGATCTAATATGTGACCCACACAACTTCCCCTCCTGCCATGCCTCATATGCTCCCAAGGTGTCACCCCCACCCTCTCCCTCCAGGCTGGGATATTGCAGTAGCTGCATCTCCCAGCCCTGGGGGCTCCATAGACCCACAGGGCTAGGAAATCACAACCAAGCCCTGCAGCAGCTGGGTCCCAGCATGGAGGCACTCTGCTTACATGTTTGTGATGTACTATCTTGTATGTTCTGTCCCCCTGTTGTATCAATAACAAAAGACACAATACCAGCCATATATTAATTGACTTTAAAGAGAAAATAAATGAAATTGGTCCTATGTCTGTATCTACTGAAAAAGGGAAGGATTATTTCCCAAACCAGCAAGGTTTGAGGAAGCCATCTTGCTCATCATTTCAGCAACACAGCAACATTAGCACTGTGAGAAGTTCCTGATTGTAGAGCAAGTGGTTGTTTTAATTTTTCTCCAGAGCACCTGTCTGCTTGTTTGGTTTGGTTGGGTTTTTTTGATAGACTAAGTCTTGCCCTGACTTCATCCTCTAGTTCAATGCTGTGGGAGTCTGTGTGTTAAGGTAAACAACATGTCACCAACAACAGCTGGAGCTCTGCAAGTGGCTGTCTCAAGAACAGCGAAGTAGTTGTTTTGTCTAGAAATCCCTGAGGCAAGAAGTCTAGCAGAGGTCTGTCGCATTCGGTGTCTGAGTTGCAACTGATCACCACTGTGTACCATAAGACTTCACACCATACAACAACTGGTCCCATTTGGCTCTTGTAAGAACCTGTTTAAAGATACAAACAGACTTGTAAAGATAAAAATGGAAATGTTTCCGGGCTGTGCTTAGGATAGCTTTCTGTTTCAATAGGTAGAGGAAATGTTTAGATAAGTGGCTATTTTAGATTTGATTCTTACCTATAAGGAAGAGATAGTTGTGAATCTGAATGTGGAAGGTAATTTGGGTGATTGCAAATCATGAAATTCTAGAGTCCAAATTCTAAGGAAAGGAAAGAGAGAGACTAGCAGAATAAGGACAAAGGACCAAAAAAAAAAAAAAAAAAGAAAAAGAAAAGACAAGAAACCCCACTAAAAATCAGACTTCAACAAATGCCTGGATTTAGTAGATAGAAGATCTTGTCAAAGGACCTGAAGGGATGAAGGATCCCAGGTGATCTTGATGCTATTGAAAAAAAGGATAGAAAAGGCATGGTGGAAAACTATGCTAATGCGCACACACACACACACACATGGAAAACTATGCTAATGTGCGCGCGCGCGCACACACACACACACACACACAAATAGGCAGAATAAATGCAGATCAATATGGCTGCATCATAAGCTCTTTTAATGACCTAAAATTGAAAAGAGAAAGGAATATAAAAGAACGGCATTAATATAATACAGCTGGAATCAGAAAGGCAAAATAAGTTATAACTCAGAAGGAACAGAAAAAGCCATAAAAAGCCATTCTATAAATATATTAGAAGTCAGAGGAAAACATAAGAATGTATAAACACTTTACTTAATGGGGAAGAAGAGCAAACAACAGATAACACAAAGTCTTAAGTATCTAATGCCACCTTTGCTTCAGTCTTGAGAAACAGAAAAGATCCTTACAATAATTTATTTTAACAAAAGGATAGAGAATCAGGATGGAACAGTGAACGAACAAAGTACTTAAATATTTTTTTTTGCTGTGATAGGCATATCTAAGTTTCCAGGGCATCAAAACCTGAAATTCAGGTTAGAGTACAGAATCTGAGAAATCTCTGAACCATTAATGCATATTTTTGAGAACTCATGAAAGAAAGATAAATACTGAAGACTGTCAAACAGAACACACCTACCTTCAAAAAGGAGAGCATGGGAATTTATAGACCTATTTATACTTGGACATATATTAGAACAAGATGTTACACAATCAATTAATCACTATCCTGAACTGATAAGGCGATAAAACAGGGGTTGGCGATCTTTTGTTGCACCAGGCTGGAGTTTGTGACCTGGCCCCCTTCCAAGGGTCAAAAATTTGTGCCTCCTAGAGTCTCCAAGCCACCTGAGCTTACCAGTGCTGCCTGTCCCCAGCCTTTCTGCGGTGAGGTCAAGTGCAGGGACAAGAGAGCAGGAGGTAGAAACACAGTGGGTGGCACAACCTAGCTGCATGCCACCCAATCCTGTGTGCCACTCCAGGCCACGTTGGATTTCTGTGGGCTGGATTTAACCTTGATGCAGGCTGGATCCAGCATTTGGACCATAGGTTGCTCACCACCACTATAATTGGTTTGTCAAAAACCAGGAAAACCTGCATGGTGGATATGGAAACAGTAGATACTATACATCTTTTGACAGTTTTTCACAAACAAACTAGGGAAATATGATCTAGATCATGGTTTTCAAAGTTCCTAAAGTCATGGAATGCTGTCATATTACTTCTTTGGCCATGAAACCCCTACCCCTGTCCTAAAAAATGACAAGTTCTCTAAATGTAAATAAATAAATATAACTAAATATATTATTTATTTCATTATTTTTTTCTTTATTAGTATTTTAAATAGTAAAGATGGTGAAAGGATAGATATATACTTGCAGGATATGCTTGCTTTCAACATGATGGATGTGCCTGCCTACTTTTCTAAAGAGGTTTGATGTTTGGTATTCTGATTGACCATTGTAGGCGCATATCTGGTTTCACATCTAGCTTGTTTCGATGTTTATTCTTTGTAGCAGCACATAATGAGAAAGCTGTTTAACATGAATAAGTAGTAGTAAATGGCATGAGGCATCGAGGCTGGTTGAAAAGTTGTAACCAGAAATTCAACAAAAGATGTTGACTGAAACATTGACTTGAGAGTATAGTCTATAATAATGTCAATGAGTTGCTTATGCTTTTTCAATAATAATTTGTATGGGCTGGTTGACACAGATTCACTGAATGGATTGCACAGCCAGGCCAAGGACTCTGTCATCATTGGAAAATATTCTCTGAGAGTTGTTCATAGGTCAGACAGGTCCAAGGTGCCAGGTGAATTTTGCTATACACAATGCTTTTAAGCAGTTCAACATCATTAGTAATTAAACCATCATGAAGGGAGGGGAAAAATTCAACACTATTTCTGTTAATGCAGTTGGATCAAAAATTGAGCTTTGGAAGTACTGACTGAATTCTATCTTGAACGTGGAATATTTATGTTTGGTGAAAAACAAGATTGACTCTTTAAGCTAGGAAAATACATCGCCAAAATATGGCAACTTTTGTACCTAAATAATTTCAGCAAGCTTGGTGGCAAGTTCAAATGGATGGTCAGAAAAGAAAAGGCGTCTGTCTCCTCAAAATTCAGACATGCAAGGAAGCACTTTCCTGTGGGCAGTCAAGTTAATCTTAGTACATATCAGCAAAGCTGTGTATATACTGGAATACAGCCCATCTCCTCACACAATGCTGAAAATATCCTGGAGTTTGAGAGGCCTAGTAAAGTTAACATTTTTCACTGAGTTGTCAAGTGCAACCTTCAGATCTTCTTGTATGTGCTTCAAAGAAAAAGCTTATTGATGGAAACTGCAATATCTGCTGTTCACATGGGGAGCAACATTTTAAATGCATTTTAAAAGCTACCATGCCTCTGACTTTTCCAGTCATTGCTTTCACTTCATTGGTACATTGGTATGTACAGATCCAGCTAACCTGTTTTTTCATGAACAAATCAAGCAGAGTGACTTGATTTTTTGTCCTTGCCTCTCATTTTTCTCCTAAGCAAACAACACAAGCAGGTCTTTCTGTTGCAAGGATTCAAAAGATGTAACGCACATATACAAGCAAAATAGCCAATCCAGCAAAATCTGCTGATTCATCCATTTGAATACTAATACAGTGGGAATAATTTTAATATGCCTAACTAGCTCTGCTTCATAACTATCAGACATTTTTTTGAAGCATCTTAGAATCATAGAAAATTAAGGTTGGAAGGGACCTCAGGAGATCATCTAGTCCAACCTCCTGCTCAAAGCAGGATCATCCCCAACTAGATCATCCCAGCCAAAGCTTCGTCAAGCCGGGTCTTGAAAACCTCCAAGGATGGAGATTCACCAACCTCTATGGGTAACTTGTTCCAGTATTTTACTACCCTCTTAGTGTGAAAACTCTTCCTAATATCTAACCTAAACTTCCCTTGCTGGAACTTGAGACCATTGCTCCTTGTTCAGTCATCTGCCATCTGCCACCACTAAGAACAGTTTAGTTCAGGGGCAGGCAATTATTTCGGGCATAGGGACACTTGATGAGTTTTGGCGAGCTGTCAAGGGCTGCATGGGTAGCCCGGCACCTTCAGTTGCCCCACCCCCTGGTTGCCATTTTGGGACTGGAAGTCCCACCCCCTGACCTTTGCCACCCGAAGTCCCTCCCCTTGCACAACTTACCAGGTAGCAAGGGGTTGTGACTGCTCTAACATCCTGCCCCAGCAGTGGGGTTTCAGGGGCATCAGCTAGCCAACCCCTCACCCATCACTGATGCCATCATGACCTGGTCCTGACCCATCCCGGCCCACCCCCCCCGGCATAGCAGAAGCCAGTCCAGGCCCAGGTCCCCTCACCAGCACAGCACCCTTCAGTGCTGTAGGACACCTCCTGTCCTGAGCCACAGGGGGCTTAGCCGCATCTTTTCCCCCCCTGGTGGGGCCTGGCCAGCCCGTCCCGTCCCCTATCAAGTGGTGGCTTCCCCAGGTGGTGCTGCACTTTCCCCCTTCCTGTGTCAGCTGGCCCCAAAAGGATGAGGCTCCACCAGTGCTTCTGCTGGCCAGTGCCAACCCAGCTAGGCTCTCCCCATCCCCAGCAGCACGTGGGAAGCTGGCTTCAGCCGCATGCTGCTCCGAATAGGATGGACCCGGCCAGGTCTGCACCGGCCAGGAAAAGTGGCATGCAACTGAAGTCAGCTTCCCATGTGCAGCTGGGGATGGGAGGAGCCTGGCTGGGTCTGCACCAGCTAGGAAAGGCAAAATGCAGCTGAAGTGGGCTCCTCACATTCTGCTAGGGATGGGAGGAGCCTGGCTGCATGTGCACCAGCCAGCAGAAGCAGTGGCAGAGCTATGTGCCACTCAGGATGGGACAAGCCCAGCCAGAGCAGCAGGGGCTCAGCTGCACTTTCCCTGTGCCAGCACCAGTCAGTCCCAAGTGGCATACCTCTCTCCCTCCACCTGCTGGCTGGTGCAGACCCAGCCAGGCTGCTCCCATCCCCAGCAGCACACGAGGAGCCGACTTCAGCTGCATGCTGCCTTTTCTGGCTGGTGCAGACCCAGTTGGGCTCCTCCCATCCCCAGCAGCATGAGGCTGAAAACAGCTTCTCATGTGCTGCTGGGGATGAGAGGAGCCCGGCTGGGGCTGCACTGGCCAGCAGAAGTGGTGGCGCAGTCATGTGGCACTTGGGATTGCTGGGTGCAGGCAGGGGGAAAGTGCAGCTGAGCTCCTGCTGCTCTGGCCGGGCTCGTCCCATCCTGAGCGGCACATGGCTCCGGCACTGCTTCTGCTGGCCGGTGCCGACCCAGCCAGGCTCCTCCCATCCCCAGCAGCAGGTGGAAAGCTGGCTTCAGTCGCATGCTGCTCCAGATGGGAAGGGCCCGGCTGGGTCTGCACTGGCCAGCAGAAGTGGTGGCGCAGTCATGTGGCACTTGGGATTGCTGGGTGCAGGCAGGGGGAAAGTGCAGCTGAGTCCCTGCTGCTCTGGCCGGGCTTATCCCATCCTGAGTGGCACATGGCTCCGCCATCGCTTCTGCTGGCAGGTGCAGACCCAACCGGGTCCTCCAATCCCCAGCAGCATGTGAGGAGCTGACTTCAGCTGCATGCCGTCTTTCCTGGCTGGTGCAGCCCCGGCCAGGGCTGTCCCATCTGGAGCAGCATGTGGCTGAAGCCAGCTTCCCACGTGCTGCTGGGGACGGGGAAAGCCCAGCTGGGTCTGCACCAGCCAGCAGAAGCGGGGTGGAGCCTTGTGCTGCTCGGGACTGACCAGTGCAGGTAGGGGGAAAATGTAGCTGAGCCCCTGCCAATGCGGCTGGGCTCATCCTGTCCTGAGTGGCACATGGCTCCGCCGCCACCTCTCCTCCTTGGTGCTGACTGGGCTGGAGCTGTGGCCCAGCTGCTGCTTCCTCTCCCCAGTGCCAGCCCAGCCTGACCCTGCATGGCCCGAGGAACCTGATATGTCATGGGGAAAGCCTGCCCAGTAGCCGTTTTTCTGGGCTTACCTGCAGGGCAGGGCCCTTTCCAGTCCCATGCAGCAAAGCAGAATCTGACCCAGACACTCGTTTCCCTCACTGGCACCACAAGTTCTGGCCCAGCCCGCCCCACTCAAGCTGCAAATGTGGCCAGAGCCAGGGGTGGGGTGAGGCCAGCTGGGGCAGGATGAAGTCAGGGTTGGTTGCCTCACAGCCAGAACACAAGGAAACAGCCTGAAGTGCTGCAGCCAGTGGCTGGGGGGCCC